>NW_027315996.1:0-62500 GCF_026437365.1 Eucyclogobius newberryi
TTTAGTCCTGGTTTAGACTCTCTTTAGTCCTGCTTTAGTCCTGGTTTAGACTTTCTTTAGTCCTGCTTTAGTCCTGGTTTAGACTGTCTTTAGTCCTGCTTTAGTCCTGGTTTAGACTCTCTTTAGTCCTGCGTTAGTATTGGTTTAGACTCTCTTTAGTCCTGGTTTAGTCTCTCTTTAGTCCTGCTTTAGTCCTGGTTTAGACTCTCTTTAGTCCTGCTTTAGTCCTGGTTTAGACTCTCTTTAGTCCTGGTTTAGACTCTCTTTAGTCCTGCTTTAGTCCTGGTTTGGACTCTCTTTAGTCCTGGTTTAGACTCTCTTTAGTCCTGCTTTAGTCCTGGTTTAGACTATCTTTAGTCCTTGTTTAGACTCTCTTTAGTCCTGCTTTAGTCCTGGTTTAGACTGTCTTTAGTCCTGCTTTAGTCCTGGTTTAGACTCTGTTTAGTCCTGCTTTAGTCCTGGTTTAGACTCTCTTTAGTCCTGCTTTAGTCCTGGTTTAGACTCTCTTTAGTCCTGCTTTAGTCCTGGTTTAGACTCTCTTTAGTCCTGGTTTAGACTCTCTTTAGTCCTGCTTTAGTCCTGGTTTAGACTCTCTTTAGTCCTGCTTTAGTCCTGGTTTAGACTCTCTTTAGTCCTGCTTTAGCCCTGGTTTAGACTCTCTTTATTCCTGGTTTAGACTCTCTTTAGTCCTGCTTTAGTCCTGGTTTAGACTCTCTTTAGTCCTGCTTTAGTCCTGGTTTAGACTCTCTTTAGTCCTGCTTTAGTCCTGGTTTAGACTCTCTTTATTCCTGGTTTAGACTCTCTTTAGTCCTGCTTTAGTCCTGGTTTAGACTCTCTTTAGTCCTGCTTTAGTCCTGGTTTAGACTCTCTTTAGTCCTGCTTTAGTCCTGGTTTAGACTCTCTTTAGTCCTGCTTTAGTCCTGGTTTAGACTCTCTTTAGTCCTGCTTTAGTCCTGGTTTAGACTCTCTTTAGTCCTAGTTTAGACTCTCTTTAGTCCTGCTTTAGTCCTGGTTTAGACTCTCTTTAGTCCTGGTTTAGACTCTCTTTAGTCCTGCTTTAGTCCTGGTTTAGACTCTCTTTAGTCCTGCTTTAGTCCTGGTTTAGACTCTCTTTAGTCCTGCTTTAGTCCTGGTTTAGACTCTCTTTAGTCCTGGTTTAGACTCTCTTTAGTCCTGCTTTAGTCCTGGTTTAGACTCTCTTTAGTCCTGCTTCAGTCCTGGTTTAGACTCTCTTTAGTCCTGCTTTAGTCCTGGTTTAGACTCTCTTTAGTCCTGCTTTAGTCCTGGTTTAGAATCTCTTTAGTCCTGCTTTAGTCCTGGTTTAGACTCTCTTTAGTCCTGCTTTAGTCCTGGTTTAGACTCTCTTTAGTCCTGCTTTAGTCCTGGTTTAGACTCTCTTTAGTCCTGCTTTAGTCCTGGTTTAGACTGTCTTTAGTCCTGCTTTAGTCCTGGTTTAGACTCTCTTTAGTCCTGCTTTAGTCCTGGTTTAGACTCTCTTTAGTCCTGCTTTAGTCCTGGTTTAGACTCTCTTTAGTCCTGGTTTAGACTCTCTTTAGTCCTGCTATAGTCCTGGTTTGGACTGTCTTTAGTCCTGCTTTAGTCCTGGTTTAGACTCTCTTTAGTCCTGCTTTAGTCCTGGTTTAGACTTTCTTTAGTCCTGCTTTAGTCCTGGTTTAGACTGTCTTTAGTCCTGCTTTAGTCCTGGTTTAGACTCTCTTTAGTCCTGCGTTAGTCCTGGTTTAGACTCTCTTTAGTCCTGGTTTAGTCTCTCTTTAGTCCTGCTTTAGTCCTGGTTTAGACTCTCTGTAGTCCTGCTTTAGTCCTGGTTTAGACTCTCTTTAGTCCTGCTTTAGTCCTGGTTTGGACTCTCTTTAGTCCTGGTTTAGACTCTCTTTAGTCCTGCTTTAGTCCTGGTTTGGACTCTCTTTAGTCCTGCTTTAGTCCTGGTTTGGACTCTCTTTAGTCCTGCTTTAGTCCTGGTTTAGACTCTCTTTGGTCCTGCTTTAGTCCTGGTTTAGACTCTCTTTAGTCCTGGTTTAGACTCTCTGTAGTCCTGCTTTAGTCCTGGTTTAGACTCTCTGTAGTCCTGCTTTAGTCCTGGTTTAGACTCTCTTTAGTCCTGGTTTAAACTGTCTTTAGTCCTGCTTTATTCCTGGTTTGGACTCTCTTTAGTCCTGCTTTAGTCCTGGTTTAGACTCTCTTTAGTCCTGCTTTAGTACTGGTTTAGACTCTCTTTAGTCCTGCTTTAGTCCTGGTTTGGACTCTCTTTAGTCCTGCTTTAGTCCTGGTTTGGACTCTCTTTAGTCCTGCTTTAGTCCTGGTTTAGACTCTCTTTAGTCCTGGTTTAGACTCTCTTTAGTCCTGCTTAAGTCCTGGTTAGGACTCTCTTTAGTCCTGGTTTAGACTCTCTTTAGTTCTGCTTTAGTCCTGGTTTAGACTCTCTTTAGTCCTGCTTTAGTCCTGGTTTAGACTCTCTTTAGTCCTGCTTTAGTCCTGGTTTGGACTCTCTTTAGTCCTGCTTTAGTCCTGGTTTAGACTCTCTTTAGTCCTGCTTTAGTCCTGGTTTAGACTCTCTTTAGTCCTGGTTTAGACTCTCTTTAGTCCTGGTTTAGACTCTCTTTAGTCCTGCTTTTTGTCCTGGTTTAGACTCTCTTTAGTCCTGCTTTACTCCTGGTTTGGACTCTCTTTAGTCCTGCTTTAGTCCTGGTTTGGACTCTCTTTTGTCCTGCTTTAGTCCTGGTTTAGACTCTCTTTAGTCCTGCTTTAGTCCTGGTTTAGACTCTCTTTAGTCCTGCTTTAGTCCTGGTTTAGACTCTCTTTAGTCCTGCTTTAGTCCTGGTTTAGACTGTCTTTAGTCCTGCTTTAGTCCTGGTTTAGACTCTCTTTAGTCCTGCTTTAGTCCTGGTTTAGACTCTCTTTAGTCCTGCTTTAGTCCTGGTTTAGACTCTCTTTAGTCCTGGTTTAGACTCTCTTTAGTCCTGCTATAGTCCTGGTTTGGACTGTCTTTAGTCCTGCTTTAGTCCTGGTTTAGACTCTCTTTAGTCCTGCTTTAGTCCTGGTTTAGACTTTCTTTAGTCCTGCTTTAGTCCTGGTTTAGACTGTCTTTAGTCCTGCTTTAGTCCTGGTTTAGACTCTCTTTAGTCCTGCGTTAGTATTGGTTTAGACTCTCTTTAGTCCTGGTTTAGTCTCTCTTTAGTCCTGCTTTAGTCCTGGTTTAGACTCTCTGTAGTCCTGCTTTAGTCCTGGTTTAGACTCTCTTTAGTCCTGCTTTAGTCCTGGTTTAGACTCTCTTTAGTCCTGGTTTAGACTCTCTTTAGTCCTGCTTTAGTCCTGGTTTGGACTCTCTTTAGTCCTGGTTTAGACTCTCTTTAGTCCTGCTTTAGTCCTGGTTTAGACTATCTTTAGTCCTGGTTTAGACTCTCTTTAGTCCTGCTTTAGTCCTGGTTTAGACTGTCTTTAGTCCTGCTTTAGTCCTGGTTTAGACTCTGTTTAGTCCTGCTTTAGTCCTGGTTTAGACTCTCTTTAGTCCTGCTTTAGTCCTGGTTTAGACTCTCTTTAGTCCTGCTTTAGTCCTGGTTTAGACTCTCTTTAGTCCTGGTTTAGACTCTCTTTAGTCCTGCTTTAGTCCTGGTTTAGACTCTCTTTAGTCCTGCTTTAGTCCTGGTTTAGACTCTCTTTAGTCCTGCTTTAGCCCTGGTTTAGACTCTCTTTATTCCTGGTTTAGACTCTCTTTAGTCCTGCTTTAGTCCTGGTTTAGACTCTCTTTAGTCCTGCTTTAGTCCTGGTTTAGACTCTCTTTAGTCCTGCTTTAGTCCTGGTTTAGACTCTCTTTATTCCTGGTTTAGACTCTCTTTAGTCCTGCTTTAGTCCTGGTTTAGACTCTCTTTAGTCCTGCTTTAGTCCTGGTTTAGACTCTCTTTAGTCCTGCTTTAGTCCTGGTTTAGACTCTCTTTAGTCCTGCTTTAGTCCTGGTTTAGACTCTCTTTAGTCCTGCTTTAGTCCTGGTTTAGACTCTCTTTAGTCCTGCTTTAGTCCTGGTTTAGACTCTCTTTAGTCCTGCTTTAGTCCTGGTTTAGACTCTCTTTAGTCCTAGTTTAGACTCTCTTTAGTCCTGCTTTAGTCCTGGTTTAGACTCTCTTTAGTCCTGGTTTAGACTCTCTTTAGTCCTGCTTTAGTCCTGGTTTAGACTCTCTTTAGTCCTGCTTTAGTCCTGGTTTAGACTCTCTTTAGTCCTGCTTTAGTCCTGGTTTAGACTCTCTTTAGTCCTGGTTTAGACTCTCTTTAGTCCTGCTTTAGTCCTGGTTTAGACTCTCTTTAGTCCTGCTTCAGTCCTGGTTTAGACTCTCTTTAGTCCTGCTTTAGTCCTGGTTTAGACTCTCTTTAGTCCTGCTTTAGTCCTGGTTTAGAATCTCTTTAGTCCTGCTTTAGTCCTGGTTTAGACTCTCTTTAGTCCTGCTTTAGTCCTGGTTTAGACTCTCTTTAGTCCTGCTTTAGTCCTGGTTTAGACTCTCTTTAGTCCTGCTTTAGTCCTGGTTTAGACTCTCTTTAGTCCTGCTTTAGTCCTGGTTTAGACTCTCTTTAGTCCTGGTTTAGACTCTCTTTAGTCCTGCTTTAGTCCTGGTTTAGACTCTCTTTAGTCCTGGTTTAGACTCTCTTTAGTCCTGCTTTAGTCCTGGTTTAGACTCTCTTTAGTCCTGCTTTAGTCCTGGTTTAGACTCTCTTTAGTCCTGGTTTAGACTCTCTTTAGTCCTGGTTTAGACTCTCTTTAGTCCTGCTTTAGTCCTGGTTTAGACTCTCTTTAGTCCTGCTTTAGTCCTGGTTTAGACTCTCTTTAGTCCTGCATTAGTCCTGGTTTAGACTCTCTTTAGTCCTGGTTTAGACTCTCTTTAGTCCTGCTTTAGTCCTGGTTTAGACTCTCTTTAGTCCTGCTTTAGTCCTGGTTTGGACTCTCTTTAGTCCTGCTTTAGTCCTGGTTTAGACTCTCTTTAGTCCTGCTTTAGTCCTGGTTTGGACTCTCTTTAGTCCTGCTTTAGTACTGGTTTAGACTCTCTTTAGTCCTGCTTTAGTCCTGGTTTGGACTCTCTTTAGTCCTGCTTTAGTCCTGGTTTGGACTCTCTTTAGTCCTGCTTTAGTCCTGGTTCAGACTATCTTTAGTCCTGGTTTAGACTCTCTGTAGTCCTGCTTTAGTCCTGGTTTAGACTCTCTTTAGTCCTGCTTTAGTCCTGGTTTAGACTCTCTTTAGTCCTGGTTTAGACTCTCTTTAGTCCTGCTCAAGTCCTGGTTAGGACTCTCTTTAGTCCTGGTTTAGACTCTCTTTAGTTCTGCTTTAGTCCTGGTTTAGACTCTCTTTAGTCCTGCTTTAGTCCTGGTTTAGACTCTCTTTAGTCCTGCTTTAGTCCTGGTTTAGACTCTCTTTAGTCCTGCTTTAGTCCTGGTTTAGACTCTCTTTAGTCCTGGTTTAGACTCTCTTTAGTCCTGGTTTAGACTCTCTTTAGTCCTGCTTTTTGTCCTGGTTTAGACTCTCTTTAGTCCTGCTTTAGGCCTGGTTTGGACTCTCTTTAGTCCTGCTTTAGTCCTGGTTTAGACTCTCTTTAGTCCTGCTTTAGTCCTGGTTTAGACTGTCTTTAGTCCTGCTTTAGTCCTGGTTTAGACTCTCTTTAGTCCTGCTTTAGTCCTGGTTTAGACTCTCTTTAGTCCTGCTTTAGTCCTGGTTTAGACTCTCTTTAGTCCTGGTTTAGACTCTCTTTAGTCCTGCTATAGTCCTGGTTTAGACTCTCTTTAGTCCTGCTTTAGTCCTGGTTTAGACTCTCTTTAGTCCTGCTTTAGTCCTGGTTTAGACTTTCTTTAGTCCTGCTTTAGTCCTGGTTTAGACTGTCTTTAGTCCTGCTTTAGTCCTGGTTTAGACTCTCTTTAGTCCTGCGTTAGTCCTGGTTTAGACTCTCTTTAGTCCTGGTTTAGTCTCTCTTTAGTCCTGCTTTAGTCCTGGTTTAGACTCTCTGTAGTCCTGCTTTAGTCCTGGTTTAGACTCTCTTTAGTCCTGCTTTAGTCCTGGTTTGGACTCTCTTTAGTCCTGGTTTAGACTCTCTTTAGTCCTGCTTTAGTCCTGGTTTGGACTCTCTTTAGTCCTGCTTTAGTCCTGGTTTGGACTCTCTTTAGTCCTGCTTTAGTCCTGGTTTAGACTCTCTTTGGTCCTGCTTTAGTCCTGGTTTAGACTCTCTTTAGTCCTGGTTTAGACTCTCTGTAGTTCTGCTTTAGTCCTGGTTTAGACTCTCTGTAGTCCTGCTTTAGTCCTGGTTTAGACTCTCTTTAGTCCTGGTTTAAACTGTCTTTAGTCCTGCTTTATTCCTGGTTTGGACTCTCTTTAGTCCTGCTTTAGTCCTGGTTTAGACTCTCTTTAGTCCTGCTTTAGTCCTGGTTTGGACTCTCTTTAGTCCTGCTTTAGTCCTGGTTTGGACTCTCTTTAGTCCTGCTTTAGTCCTGGTTTAGACTCTCTTTAGTCCTGGTTTAGACTCTCTTTAGTCCTGCTTAAGTCCTGGTTAGGACTCTCTTTAGTCCTGGTTTATACTCTCTTTAGTCCTGCTTTAGTCCTGGTTTAGACTCTCTTTAGTCCTGCTTTAGTCCTGGTTTAGACTCTCTTTAGTCCTGCTTTAGTCCTGGTTTGGACTCTCTTTAGTCCTGCTTTAGTCCTGGTTTAGACTCTCTTTAGTCCTGCTTTAGTCCTGGTTTAGACTCTCTTTAGTCCTGGTTTAGACTCTCTTTAGTCCTGGTTTAGACTCTCTTTAGTCCTGCTTTTTGTCCTGGTTTAGACTCTCTTTAGTCCTGCTTTACTCCTGGTTTGGACTCTCTTTAGTCCTGCTTTAGTCCTGGTTTGGACTCTCTTTTGTCCTGCTTTAGTCCTGGTTTAGACTCTCTTTAGTCCTGCTTTAGTCCTGGTTTAGACTCTCTTTAGTCCTGCTTTAGTCCTGGTTTAGACTCTCTTTAGTCCTGCTTTAGTCCTGGTTTAGACTGTCTTTAGTCCTGCTTTAGTCCTGGTTTAGACTCTCTTTAGTCCTGCTTTAGTCCTGGTTTAGACTCTCTTTAGTCCTGCTTTAGTCCTGGTTTAGACTCTCTTTAGTCCTGGTTTAGACTCTCTTTAGTCCTGCTATAGTCCTGGTTTGGACTGTCTTTAGTCCTGCTTTAGTCCTGGTTTAGACTCTCTTTAGTCCTGCTTTAGTCCTGGTTTAGACTTTCTTTAGTCCTGCTTTAGTCCTGGTTTAGACTGTCTTTAGTCCTGCTTTAGTCCTGGTTTAGACTCTCTTTAGTCCTGCGTTAGTATTGGTTTAGACTCTCTTTAGTCCTGGTTTAGTCTCTCTTTAGTCCTGCTTTAGTCCTGGTTTAGACTCTCTGTAGTCCTGCTTTAGTCCTGGTTTAGACTCTCTTTAGTCCTGCTTTAGTCCTGGTTTAGACTCTCTTTAGTCCTGGTTTAGACTCTCTTTAGTCCTGCTTTAGTCCTGGTTTGGACTCTCTTTAGTCCTGGTTTAGACTCTCTTTAGTCCTGCTTTAGTCCTGGTTTAGACTATCTTTAGTCCTGGTTTAGACTCTCTTTAGTCCTGCTTTAGTCCTGGTTTAGACTGTCTTTAGTCCTGCTTTAGTCCTGGTTTAGACTCTGTTTAGTCCTGCTTTAGTCCTGGTTTAGACTCTCTTTAGTCCTGCTTTAGTCCTGGTTTAGACTCTCTTTAGTCCTGCTTTAGTCCTGGTTTAGACTCTCTTTAGTCCTGGTTTAGACTCTCTTTAGTCCTGCTTTAGTCCTGGTTTAGACTCTCTTTAGTCCTGCTTTAGTCCTGGTTTAGACTCTCTTTAGTCCTGCTTTAGCCCTGGTTTAGACTCTCTTTATTCCTGGTTTAGACTCTCTTTAGTCCTGCTTTAGTCCTGGTTTAGACTCTCTTTAGTCCTGCTTTAGTCCTGGTTTAGACTCTCTTTAGTCCTGCTTTAGTCCTGGTTTAGACTCTCTTTATTCCTGGTTTAGACTCTCTTTAGTCCTGCTTTAGTCCTGGTTTAGACTCTCTTTAGTCCTGCTTTAGTCCTGGTTTAGACTCTCTTTAGTCCTGCTTTAGTCCTGGTTTAGACTCTCTTTAGTCCTGCTTTAGTCCTGGTTTAGACTCTCTTTAGTCCTGCTTCAGTCCTGGTTTAGACTCTCTTTAGTCCTGCTTTAGTCCTGGTTTAGACTCTCTTTAGTCCTGCTTTAGTCCTGGTTTAGACTCTCTTTAGTCCTGCTTTAGTCCTGGTTTAGACTCTCTTTAGTCCTGCTTTAGTCCTGGTTTAGACTCTCTTTAGTCCTGCTTTAGTCCTGGTTTAGACTCTCTTTAGTCCTGCTTTAGTCCTGGTTTAGACTCTCTTTAGTCCTAGTTTAGACTCTCTTTAGTCCTGCTTTAGTCCTGGTTTAGACTCTCTTTAGTCCTGGTTTAGACTCTCTTTAGTCCTGCTTTAGTCCTGGTTTAGACTCTCTTTAGTCCTGCTTTAGTCCTGGTTTAGACTCTCTTTAGTCCTGGTTTAGACTCTCTTTAGTCCTGCTTTAGTCCTGGTTTAGACTCTCTTTAGTCCTGCTTCAGTCCTGGTTTAGACTCTCTTTAGTCCTGCTTTAGTCCTGGTTTAGACTCTCTTTAGTCCTGCTTTAGTCCTGGTTTAGAATCTCTTTAGTCCTGCTTTAGTCCTGGTTTAGACTCTCTTTAGTCCTGCTTTAGTCCTGGTTTAGACTCTCTTTAGTCCTGCTTTAGTCCTGGTTTAGACTCTCTTTAGTCCTGCTTTAGTCCTGGTTTAGACTCTCTTTAGTCCTGCTTTAGTCCTGGTTTAGACTCTCTTTAGTCCTGGTTTAGACTCTCTTTAGTCCTGCTTTAGTCCTGGTTTAGACTCTCTTTAGTCCTGGTTTAGACTCTCTTTAGTCCTGCTTTAGTTCTGGTTTAGACTCTCTTTAGTCCTGCTTTAGTCCTGGTTTAGACTCTCTTTAGTCCTGCATTAGTCCTGGTTTAGACTCTCTTTAGTCCTGGTTTAGACTCTCTTTAGTCCTGCTTTAGTCCTGGTTTAGACTCTCTTTAGTCCTGGTTTAGACTCTCTTTAGTCCTGGTTTAGACTCTCTTTAGTCCTGCTTTTTGTCCTGGTTTAGACTCTCTTTAGTCCTGCTTTACTCCTGGTTTGGACTCTCTTTAGTCCTGCTTTAGTCCTGGTTTGGACTCTCTTTTGTCCTGCTTTAGTCCTGGTTTAGACTCTCTTTAGTCCTGCTTTAGTCCTGGTTTAGACTCTCTTTAGTCCTGCTTTAGTCCTGGTTTAGACTCTCTTTAGTCCTGCTTTAGTCCTGGTTTAGACTGTCTTTAGTCCTGCTTTAGTCCTGGTTTAGACTCTCTTTAGTCCTGCTTTAGTCCTGGTTTAGACTCTCTTTAGTCCTGCTTTAGTCCTGGTTTAGACTCTCTTTAGTCCTGGTTTAGACTCTCTTTAGTCCTGCTATAGTCCTGGTTTGGACTGTCTTTAGTCCTGCTTTAGTCCTGGTTTAGACTCTCTTTAGTCCTGCTTTAGTCCTGGTTTAGACTTTCTTTAGTCCTGCTTTAGTCCTGGTTTAGACTGTCTTTAGTCCTGCTTTAGTCCTGGTTTAGACTCTCTTTAGTCCTGCGTTAGTATTGGTTTAGACTCTCTTTAGTCCTGGTTTAGTCTCTCTTTAGTCCTGCTTTAGTCCTGGTTTAGACTCTCTGTAGTCCTGCTTTAGTCCTGGTTTAGACTCTCTTTAGTCCTGCTTTAGTCCTGGTTTAGACTCTCTTTAGTCCTGGTTTAGACTCTCTTTAGTCCTGCTTTAGTCCTGGTTTGGACTCTCTTTAGTCCTGGTTTAGACTCTCTTTAGTCCTGCTTTAGTCCTGGTTTAGACTATCTTTAGTCCTGGTTTAGACTCTCTTTGGTCCTGCTTTAGTCCTGGTTTAGACTGTCTTTAGTCCTGCTTTAGTCCTGGTTTAGACTCTGTTTAGTCCTGCTTTAGTCCTGGTTTAGACTCTCTTTAGTCCTGCTTTAGTCCTGGTTTAGACTCTCTTTAGTCCTGCTTTAGTCCTGGTTTAGACTCTCTTTAGTCCTGGTTTAGACTCTCTTTAGTCCTGCTTTAGTCCTGGTTTAGACTCTCTTTAGTCCTGCTTTAGTCCTGGTTTAGACTCTCTTTAGTCCTGCTTTAGCCCTGGTTTAGACTCTCTTTATTCCTGGTTTAGACTCTCTTTAGTCCTGCTTTAGTCCTGGTTTAGACTCTCTTTAGTCCTGCTTTAGTCCTGGTTTAGACTCTCTTTAGTCCTGCTTTAGTCCTGGTTTAGACTCTCTTTATTCCTGGTTTAGACTCTCTTTAGTCCTGCTTTAGTCCTGGTTTAGACTCTCTTTAGTCCTGCTTTAGTCCTGGTTTAGACTCTCTTTAGTCCTGCTTTAGTCCTGGTTTAGACTGTCTTTAGTCCTGCTTTAGTCCTGGTTTAGACTCTCTTTAGTCCTGCGTTAGTATTGGTTTAGACTCTCTTTAGTCCTGGTTTAGTCTCTCTTTAGTCCTGCTTTAGTCCTGGTTTAGACTCTCTGTAGTCCTGCTTTAGTCCTGGTTTAGACTCTCTTTAGTCCTGCTTTAGTCCTGGTTTAGAATCTCTTTAGTCCTGGTTTAGACTTTCTTTAGTCCTGCTTTAGTCCTGGTTTAGACTGTCTTTAGTCCTGCTTTAGTCCTGGTTTAGACTCTCTTTAGTCCTGCGTTAGTATTGGTTTAGACTCTCTTTAGTCCTGGTTTAGTCTCTCTTTAGTCCTGCTTTAGTCCTGGTTTAGACTCTCTGTAGTCCTGCTTTAGTCCTGGTTTAGACTCTCTTTAGTCCTGCTTTAGTCCTGGTTTAGACTCTCTTTAGTCCTGGTTTAGACTCTCTTTAGTCCTGCTTTAGTCCTGGTTTGGACTCTCTTTAGTCCTGGTTTAGACTCTCTTTAGTCCTGCTTTAGTCCTGGTTTAGACTATCTTTAGTCCTGGTTTAGACTCTCTTTAGTCCTGCTTTAGTCCTGGTTTAGACTGTCTTTAGTCCTGCTTTAGTCCTGGTTTAGACTCTGTTTAGTCCTGCTTTAGTCCTGGTTTAGACTCTCTTTAGTCCTGCTTTAGTCCTGGTTTAGACTCTCTTTAGTCCTGCTTTAGTCCTGGTTTAGACTCTCTTTAGTCCTGGTTTAGACTCTCTTTAGTCCTGCTTTAGTCCTGGTTTAGACTCTCTTTAGTCCTGCTTTAGTCCTGGTTTAGACTCTCTTTAGTCCTGCTTTAGCCCTGGTTTAGACTCTCTTTATTCCTGGTTTAGACTCTCTTTAGTCCTGCTTTAGTCCTGGTTTAGACTCTCTTTAGTCCTGCTTTAGTCCTGGTTTAGACTCTCTTTAGTCCTGCTTTAGTCCTGGTTTAGACTCTCTTTATTCCTGGTTTAGACTCTCTTTAGTCCTGCTTTAGTCCTGGTTTAGACTCTCTTTAGTCCTGCTTTAGTCCTGGTTTAGACTCTCTTTAGTCCTGCTTTAGTCCTGGTTTAGACTGTCTTTAGTCCTGCTTTAGTCCTGGTTTAGACTCTCTTTAGTCCTGCGTTAGTATTGGTTTAGACTCTCTTTAGTCCTGGTTTAGTCTCTCTTTAGTCCTGCTTTAGTCCTGGTTTAGACTCTCTGTAGTCCTGCTTTAGTCCTGGTTTAGACTCTCTTTAGTCCTGCTTTAGTCCTGGTTTAGAATCTCTTTAGTCCTGGTTTAGACTTTCTTTAGTCCTGCTTTAGTCCTGGTTTAGACTGTCTTTAGTCCTGCTTTAGTCCTGGTTTAGACTCTCTTTAGTCCTGCGTTAGTATTGGTTTAGACTCTCTTTAGTCCTGGTTTAGTCTCTCTTTAGTCCTGCTTTAGTCCTGGTTTAGACTCTCTGTAGTCCTGCTTTAGTCCTGGTTTAGACTCTCTTTAGTCCTGCTTTAGTCCTGGTTTAGACTCTCTTTAGTCCTGGTTTAGACTCTCTTTAGTCCTGCTTTAGTCCTGGTTTGGACTCTCTTTAGTCCTGGTTTAGACTCTCTTTAGTCCTGCTTTAGTCCTGGTTTAGACTATCTTTAGTCCTGGTTTAGACTCTCTTTAGTCCTGCTTTAGTCCTGGTTTAGACTGTCTTTAGTCCTGCTTTAGTCCTGGTTTAGACTCTGTTTAGTCCTGCTTTAGTCCTGGTTTAGACTCTCTTTAGTCCTGCTTTAGTCCTGGTTTAGACTCTCTTTAGTCCTGCTTTAGTCCTGGTTTAGACTCTCTTTAGTCCTGGTTTAGACTCTCTTTAGTCCTGCTTTAGTCCTGGTTTAGACTCTCTTTAGTCCTGCTTTAGTCCTGGTTTAGACTCTCTTTAGTCCTGCTTTAGCCCTGGTTTAGACTCTCTTTATTCCTGGTTTAGACTCTCTTTAGTCCTGCTTTAGTCCTGGTTTAGACTCTCTTTAGTCCTGCTTTAGTCCTGGTTTAGACTCTCTTTAGTCCTGCTTTAGTCCTGGTTTAGACTCTCTTTATTCCTGGTTTAGACTCTCTTTAGTCCTGCTTTAGTCCTGGTTTAGACTCTCTTTAGTCCTGCTTTAGTCCTGGTTTAGACTCTCTTTAGTCCTGCTTTAGTCCTGGTTTAGACTCTCTTTAGTCCTGCTTTAGTCCTGGTTTAGACTCTCTTTAGTCCTGCTTCAGTCCTGGTTTAGACTCTCTTTAGTCCTGCTTTAGTCCTGGTTTAGACTCTCTTTAGTCCTGCTTTAGTCCTGGTTTAGACTCTCTTTAGTCCTGCTTTAGTCCTGGTTTAGACTCTCTTTAGTCCTGCTTTAGTCCTGGTTTAGACTCTCTTTAGTCCTGCTTTAGTCCTGGTTTAGACTCTCTTTAGTCCTGCTTTAGTCCTGGTTTAGACTCTCTTTAGTCCTGCTTTAGTCCTGGTTTAGACTCTCTTTAGTCCTGGTTTAGACTCTCTTTAGTCCTGCTTTAGTCCTGGTTTAGACTCTCTTTAGTCCTGCTTTAGTCCTGGTTTAGACTCTCTTTAGTCCTGCTTTAGTCCTGGTTTAGACTCTCTTTAGTCCTGGTTTAGACTCTCTTTAGTCCTGCTTTAGTCCTGGTTTAGACTCTCTTTAGTCCTGCTTCAGTCCTGGTTTAGACTCTCTTTAGTCCTGCTTTAGTCCTGGTTTAGACTCTCTTTAGTCCTGCTTTAGTCCTGGTTTAGACTCTCTTTAGTCCTGCTTTAGTCCTGGTTTAGACTCTCTTTAGTCCTGGTTTAGACTCTCTTTAGTCCTGCTTTAGTCCTGGTTTAGACTCTCTTTAGTCCTGGTTTAGACTCTCTTTAGTCCTGCTTTAGTCCTGGTTTAGACTCTCTTTAGTCCTGCTTTAGTCCTGGTTTAGACTCTCTTTAGTCCTGCATTAGTCCTGGTTTAGACTCTCTTTAGTCCTGGTTTAGACTCTCTTTAGTCCTGGTTTGGACTCTCTTTAGTCCTGCTTTAGTCCTGGTTTGGACTCTCTTTAGTCCTGCTTTAGTCCTGGTTTAGACTCTCTTTAGTCCTGCTTTAGTCCTGGTTTAGACTCTCTTTAGTCCTGCTTTAGTCCTGGTTTAGACTCTCTTTAGTCCTGCTTTAGTCCTGGTTTAGACTCTCTTTAGTCCTAGTTTAGACTCTCTTTAGTCCTGCTTTAGTCCTGGTTTAGACTCTCTTTAGTCCTGGTTTAGACTCTCTTTAGTCCTGCTTTAGTCCTGGTTTAGACTCTCTTTAGTCCTGCTTTAGTCCTGGTTTAGACTCTCTTTAGTCCTGCTTTAGTCCTGGTTTAGACTCTCTTTAGTCCTGGTTTAGACTCTCTTTAGTCCTGCTTTAGTCCTGGTTTAGACTCTCTTTAGTCCTGCTTCAGTCCTGGTTTAGACTCTCTTTAGTCCTGCTTTAGTCCTGGTTTAGACTCTCTTTAGTCCTGCTTTAGTCCTGGTTTAGAATCTCTTTAGTCCTGCTTTAGTCCTGGTTTAGACTCTCTTTAGTCCTGGTTTAGACTCTCTTTAGTCCTGCTTTAGTCCTGGTTTAGACTATCTTTAGTCCTGGTTTAGACTCTCTTTAGTCCTGCTTTAGTCCTGGTTTAGACTGTCTTTAGTCCTGCTTTAGTCCTGGTTTAGACTCTGTTTAGTCCTGCTTTAGTCCTGGTTTAGACTCTCTTTAGTCCTGCTTTAGTCCTGGTTTAGACTCTCTTTAGTCCTGCTTTAGTCCTGGTTTAGACTCTCTTTAGTCCTGGTTTAGACTCTCTTTAGTCCTGCTTTAGTCCTGGTTTAGACTCTCTTTAGTCCTGCTTTAGTCCTGGTTTAGACTCTCTTTAGTCCTGCTTTAGCCCTGGTTTAGACTCTCTTTATTCCTGGTTTAGACTCTCTTTAGTCCTGCTTTAGTCCTGGTTTAGACTCTCTTTAGTCCTGCTTTAGTCCTGGTTTAGACTCTCTTTAGTCCTGCTTTAGTCCTGGTTTAGACTCTCTTTATTCCTGGTTTAGACTCTCTTTAGTCCTGCTTTAGTCCTGGTTTAGACTCTCTTTAGTCCTGCTTTAGTCCTGGTTTAGACTCTCTTTAGTCCTGCTTTAGTCCTGGTTTAGACTCTCTTTAGTCCTGCTTTCGTCCTGGTTTAGACTCTCTTTAGTCCTGCTTCAGTCCTGGTTTAGACTCTCTTTAGTCCTGCTTTAGTCCTGGTTTAGACTCTCTTTAGTCCTGCTTTAGTCCTGGTTTAGACTCTCTTTAGTCCTGCTTTAGTCCTGGTTTAGACTCTCTTTAGTCCTGCTTTAGTCCTGGTTTAGACTCTCTTTAGTCCTGCTTTAGTCCTGGTTTAGACTCTCTTTAGTCCTGCTTTAGTCCTGGTTTAGACTCTCTTTAGTCCTAGTTTAGACTCTCTTTAGTCCTGCTTTAGTCCTGGTTTAGACTCTCTTTAGTCCTGGTTTAGACTCTCTTTAGTCCTGCTTTAGTCCTGGTTTAGACTCTCTTTAGTCCTGCTTTAGTCCTGGTTTAGACTCTCTTTAGTCCTGCTTTAGTCCTGGTTTAGACTCTCTTTAGTCCTGGTTTAGACTCTCTTTAGTCCTGCTTTAGTCCTGGTTTAGACTCTCTTTAGTCCTGCTTCAGTCCTGGTTTAGACTCTCTTTAGTCCTGCTTTAGTCCTGGTTTAGACTCTCTTTAGTCCTGCTTTAGTCCTGGTTTAGAATCTCTTTAGTCCTGCTTTAGTCCTGGTTTAGACTCTCTTTAGTCCTGCTTTAGTCCTGGTTTAGACTCTCTTTAGTCCTGCTTTAGTCCTGGTTTAGACTCTCTTTAGTCCTGCTTTAGTCCTGGTTTAGACTCTCTTTAGTCCTGCTTTAGTCCTGGTTTAGACTCTCTTTAGTCCTGGTTTAGACTCTCTTTAGTCCTGCTTTAGTCCTGGTTTAGACTCTCTTTAGTCCTGGTTTAGACTGTCTTTAGTCCTGCTTTAGTCCTGGTTTAGACTCTCTTTAGTCCTGCTTTAGTCCTGGTTTAGACTCTCTTTAGTCCTGCATTAGTCCTGGTTTAGACTCTCTTTAGTCCTGGTTTAGACTCTCTTTAGTCCTGGTTTGGACTCTCTTTAGTCCTGCTTTAGTCCTGGTTTGGACTCTCTTTAGTCCTGCTTTAGTCCTGGTTTAGACTCTCTTTAGTCCTGCTTTAGTCCTGGTTTAGACTCTCTTTAGTCCTGCTTTAGTCCTGGTTTAGACTCTCTTTAGTCCTGCTTTAGTCCTGGTTTAGACTCTCTTTAGTCCTAGTTTAGACTCTCTTTAGTCCTGCTTTAGTCCTGGTTTAGACTCTCTTTAGTCCTGGTTTAGACTCTCTTTAGTCCTGCTTTAGTCCTGGTTTAGACTCTCTTTAGTCCTGCTTTAGTCCTGGTTTAGACTCTCTTTAGTCCTGCTTTAGTCCTGGTTTAGACTCTCTTTAGTCCTGGTTTAGACTCTCTTTAGTCCTGCTTTAGTCCTGGTTTAGACTCTCTTTAGTCCTGCTTCAGTCCTGGTTTAGACTCTCTTTAGTCCTGCTTTAGTCCTGGTTTAGACTCTCTTTAGTCCTGCTTTAGTCCTGGTTTAGAATCTCTTTAGTCCTGCTTTAGTCCTGGTTTAGACTCTCTTTAGTCCTGCTTTAGTCCTGGTTTAGACTCTCTTTAGTCCTGCTTTAGTCCTGGTTTAGACTCTCTTTAGTCCTGCTTTAGTCCTGGTTTAGACTCTCTTTAGTCCTGCTTTAGTCCTGGTTTAGACTCTCTTTAGTCCTGGTTTAGACTCTCTTTAGTCCTGCTTTAGTCCTGGTTTAGACTCTCTTTAGTCCTGGTTTAGACTCTCTTTAGTCCTGCTTTAGTCCTGGTTTAGACTCTCTTTAGTCCTGCTTTAGTCCTGGTTTAGACTCTCTTTAGTCCTGCATTAGTCCTGGTTTAGACTCTCTTTAGTCCTGGTTTGGACTCTCTTTAGTCCTGCTTTAGTCCTGGTTTAGACTGTCTTTAGTCCTGCTTTAGTCCTGGTTTAGACTCTCTTTAGTCCTGCGTTAGTATTGGTTTAGACTCTCTTTAGTCCTGGTTTAGTCTCTCTTTAGTCCTGCTTTAGTCCTGG
Organism: Eucyclogobius newberryi; assembly: GCF_026437365.1. Taxonomy (NCBI): domain Eukaryota; kingdom Metazoa; phylum Chordata; class Actinopteri; order Gobiiformes; family Gobiidae; genus Eucyclogobius; species Eucyclogobius newberryi. The sequence continues at coordinate 16,560 of NW_027315996.1, forward strand.
TTTAGACTCTCTGTAGTCCTGCTTTAGTCCTGGTTTAGACTCTCTTTAGTCCTGCTTTAGTCCTGGTTTAGACTCTCTTTAGTCCTGGTTTAGACTTTCTTTAGTCCTGCTTTAGTCCTGGTTTAGACTGTCTTTAGTCCTGCTTTAGTCCTGGTTTAGACTCTCTTTAGTCCTGCGTTAGTATTGGTTTAGACTCTCTTTAGTCCTGGTTTAGTCCTGGTTTAGACTCTCTTTAGTCCTGCGTTAGTATTGGTTTAGACTCTCTTTAGTCCTGGTTTAGTCTCTCTTTAGTCCTGCTTTAGTCCTGGTTTAGACTCTCTGTAGTCCTGCTTTAGTCCTGGTTTAGACTCTCTTTAGTCCTGCTTTAGTCCTGGTTTAGACTCTCTTTAGTCCTGGTTTAGACTTTCTTTAGTCCTGCTTTAGTCCTGGTTTAGACTGTCTTTAGTCCTGCTTTAGTCCTGGTTTAGACTCTCTTTAGTCCTGCGTTAGTATTGGTTTAGACTCTCTTTAGTCCTGGTTTAGTCTCTCTTTAGTCCTGCTTTAGTCCTGGTTTAGACTCTCTGTAGTCCTGCTTTAGTCCTGGTTTAGACTCTCTTTAGTCCTGCTTTAGTCCTGGTTTAGACTCTCTTTAGTCCTGGTTTAGACTCTCTTTAGTCCTGCATTAGTCCTGGTTTAGACTCTCTTTAGTCCTGGTTTAGACTCTCTTTAGTCCTGGTTTGGACTCTCTTTAGTCCTGCTTTAGTCCTGGTTTGGACTCTCTTTAGTCCTGCTTTAGTCCTGGTTTAGACTCTCTTTAGTCCTGCTTTAGTCCTGGTTTAGACTCTCTTTAGTCCTGCTTTAGTCCTGGTTTAGACTCTCTTTAGTCCTGCTTTAGTCCTGGTTTAGACACTCTTTAGTCCTAGTTTAGACTCTCTTTAGTCCTGCTTTAGTCCTGGTTTAGACTCTCTTTAGTCCTGGTTTAGACTCTCTTTAGTCCTGCTTTAGTCCTGGTTTAGACTCTCTTTAGTCCTGCTTTAGTCCTGGTTTAGACTCTCTTTAGTCCTGCTTTAGTCCTGGTTTATACTCTCTTTAGTCCTGGTTTAGACTCTCTTTAGTCCTGCTTTAGTCCTGGTTTAGACTCTCTTTAGTCCTGCTTCAGTCCTGGTTTAGACTCTATTTAGTCCTGCTTTAGTCCTGGTTTAGACTCTCTTTAGTCCTGCTTTAGTCCTGGTTTAGAATCTCTTTAGTCCTGCTTTAGTCCTGGTTTAGACTCTCTTTAGTCCTGGTTTAGACTCTCTTTAGTCCTGCTTTAGTCCTGGTTTAGACTATCTTTAGTCCTGGTTTAGACTCTCTTTAGTCCTGCTTTAGTCCTGGTTTAGACTGTCTTTAGTCCTGCTTTAGTCCTGGTTTAGACTCTGTTTAGTCCTGCTTTAGTCCTGGTTTAGACTCTCTTTAGTCCTGCTTTAGTCCTGGTTTAGACTCTCTTTAGTCCTGCTTTAGTCCTGGTTTAGACTCTCTTTAGTCCTGGTTTAGACTCTCTTTAGTCCTGCTTTAGTCCTGGTTTAGACTCTCTTTAGTCCTGCTTTAGTCCTGGTTTAGACTCTCTTTAGTCCTGCTTTAGCCCTGGTTTAGACTCTCTTTATTCCTGGTTTAGACTCTCTTTAGTCCTGCTTTAGTCCTGGTTTAGACTCTCTTTAGTCCTGCTTTAGTCCTGGTTTAGACTCTCTTTAGTCCTGCTTTAGTCCTGGTTTAGACTCTCTTTATTCCTGGTTTAGACTCTCTTTAGTCCTGCTTTAGTCCTGGTTTAGACTCTCTTTAGTCCTGCTTTAGTCCTGGTTTAGACTCTCTTTAGTCCTGCTTTAGTCCTGGTTTAGACTCTCTTTAGTCCTGCTTTCGTCCTGGTTTAGACTCTCTTTAGTCCTGCTTCAGTCCTGGTTTAGACTCTCTTTAGTCCTGCTTTAGTCCTGGTTTAGACTCTCTTTAGTCCTGCTTTAGTCCTGGTTTAGACTCTCTTTAGTCCTGCTTTAGTCCTGGTTTAGACTCTCTTTAGTCCTGCTTTAGTCCTGGTTTAGACTCTCTTTAGTCCTGCTTTAGTCCTGGTTTAGACTCTCTTTAGTCCTGCTTTAGTCCTGGTTTAGACTCTCTTTAGTCCTAGTTTAGACTCTCTTTAGTCCTGCTTTAGTCCTGGTTTAGACTCTCTTTAGTCCTGGTTTAGACTCTCTTTAGTCCTGCTTTAGTCCTGGTTTAGACTCTCTTTAGTCCTGCTTTAGTCCTGGTTTAGACTCTCTTTAGTCCTGCTTTAGTCCTGGTTTAGACTCTCTTTAGTCCTGGTTTAGACTCTCTTTAGTCCTGCTTTAGTCCTGGTTTAGACTCTCTTTAGTCCTGCTTCAGTCCTGGTTTAGACTCTCTTTAGTCCTGCTTTAGTCCTGGTTTAGACTCTCTTTAGTCCTGCTTTAGTCCTGGTTTAGAATCTCTTTAGTCCTGCTTTAGTCCTGGTTTAGACTCTCTTTAGTCCTGCTTTAGTCCTGGTTTAGAGTCTCTTTAGTCCTGCTTTAGTCCTGGTTTAGACTCTCTTTAGTCCTGCTTTAGTCCTGGTTTAGACTCTCTTTAGTCCTGCTTTAGTCCTGGTTTAGACTCTCTTTAGTCCTGGTTTAGACTCTCTTTAGTCCTGCTTTAGTCCTGGTTTAGACTCTCTTTAGTCCTGGTTTAGACTCTCTTTAGTCCTGCTTTAGTCCTGGTTTAGACTCTCTTTAGTCCTGCTTTAGTCCTGGTTTAGACTCTCTTTAGTCCTGCATTAGTCCTGGTTTAGACTCTCTTTAGTCCTGGTTTAGACTCTCTTTAGTCCTGGTTTGGACTCTCTTTAGTCCTGCTTTAGTCCTGGTTTGGACTCTCTTTAGTCCTGCTTTAGTCCTGGTTTAGACTCTCTTTAGTCCTGCTTTAGTCCTGGTTTAGACTCTCTTTAGTCCTGCTTTAGTCCTGGTTTAGACTCTCTTTAGTCCTGCTTTAGTCCTGGTTTAGACTCTCTTTAGTCCTAGTTTAGACTCTCTTTAGTCCTGCTTTAGTCCTGGTTTAGACTCTCTTTAGTCCTGGTTTAGACTCTCTTTAGTCCTGCTTTAGTCCTGGTTTAGACTCTCTTTAGTCCTGCTTTAGTCCTGGTTTAGACTCTCTTTAGTCCTGCTTTAGTCCTGGTTTAGACTCTCTTTAGTCCTGGTTTAGACTCTCTTTAGTCCTGCTTTAGTCCTGGTTTAGACTCTCTTTAGTCCTGCTTCAGTCCTGGTTTAGACTCTCTTTAGTCCTGCTTTAGTCCTGGTTTAGACTCTCTTTAGTCCTGCTTTAGTCCTGGTTTAGAATCTCTTTAGTCCTGCTTTAGTCCTGGTTTAGACTCTCTTTAGTCCTGCTTTAGTCCTGGTTTAGACTCTCTTTAGTCCTGCTTTAGTCCTGGTTTAGACTCTCTTTAGTCCTGCTTTAGTCCTGGTTTAGACTCTCTTTAGTCCTGCTTTAGTCCTGGTTTAGACTCTCTTTAGTCCTGGTTTAGACTCTCTTTAGTCCTGCTTTAGTCCTGGTTTAGACTCTCTTTAGTCCTGGTTTAGACTCTCTTTAGTCCTGCTTTAGTCCTGGTTTAGACTCTCTTTAGTCCTGCTTTAGTCCTGGTTTAGACTCTCTTTAGTCCTGCATTAGTCCTGGTTTAGACTCTCTTTAGTCCTGGTTTGGACTCTCTTTAGTCCTGCTTTAGTCCTGGTTTAGACTGTCTTTAGTCCTGCTTTAGTCCTGGTTTAGACTCTCTTTAGTCCTGCGTTAGTATTGGTTTAGACTCTCTTTAGTCCTGGTTTAGTCTCTCTTTAGTCCTGCTTTAGTCCTGGTTTAGACTCTCTGTAGTCCTGCTTTAGTCCTGGTTTAGACTCTCTTTAGTCCTGCTTTAGTCCTGGTTTAGACTCTCTTTAGTCCTGGTTTAGACTTTCTTTAGTCCTGCTTTAGTCCTGGTTTAGACTGTCTTTAGTCCTGCTTTAGTCCTGGTTTAGACTCTCTTTAGTCCTGCGTTAGTATTGGTTTAGACTCTCTTTAGTCCTGGTTTAGTCCTGGTTTAGACTCTCTTTAGTCCTGCGTTAGTATTGGTTTAGACTCTCTTTAGTCCTGGTTTAGTCTCTCTTTAGTCCTGCTTTAGTCCTGGTTTAGACTCTCTGTAGTCCTGCTTTAGTCCTGGTTTAGACTCTCTTTAGTCCTGCTTTAGTCCTGGTTTAGACTCTCTTTAGTCCTGGTTTAGACTTTCTTTAGTCCTGCTTTAGTCCTGGTTTAGACTGTCTTTAGTCCTGCTTTAGTCCTGGTTTAGACTCTCTTTAGTCCTGCGTTAGTATTGGTTTAGACTCTCTTTAGTCCTGGTTTAGTCTCTCTTTAGTCCTGCTTTAGTCCTGGTTTAGACTCTCTGTAGTCCTGCTTTAGTCCTGGTTTAGACTCTCTTTAGTCCTGCTTTAGTCCTGGTTTAGACTCTCTTTAGTCCTGGTTTAGACTCTCTTTAGTCCTGCTTTAGTCCTGGTTTGGACTCTCTTTAGTCCTGGTTTAGACTCTCTTTAGTCCTGCTTTAGTCCTGGTTTAGACTATCTTTAGTCCTGGTTTAGACTCTCTTTAGTCCTGCTTTAGTCCTGGTTTAGACTGTCTTTAGTCCTGCTTTAGTCCTGGTTTAGACTCTGTTTAGTCCTGCTTTAGTCCTGGTTTAGACTCTCTTTAGTCCTGCTTTAGTCCTGGTTTAGACTCTCTTTAGTCCTGCTTTAGTCCTGGTTTAGACTCTCTTTAGTCCTGGTTTAGACTCTCTTTAGTCCTGCTTTAGTCCTGGTTTAGAATCTCTTTAGTCCTGCTTTAGTCCTGGTTTAGACTCTCTTTAGTCCTGCTTTAGCCCTGGTTTAGACTCTCTTTATTCCTGGTTTAGACTCTCTTTAGTCCTGCTTTAGTCCTGGTTTAGACTCTCTTTAGTCCTGCTTTAGTCCTGGTTTAGACTCTCTTTAGTCCTGCTTTAGTCCTGGTTTAGACTCTCTTTATTCCTGGTTTAGACTCTCTTTAGTCCTGCTTTAGTCCTGGTTTAGACTCTCTTTAGTCCTGCTTTAGTCCTGGTTTAGACTCTCTTTAGTCCTGCTTTAGTCCTGGTTTAGACTCTCTTTAGTCCTGCTTTAGTCCTGGTTTAGACTCTCTTTAGTCCTGCTTCAGTCCTGGTTTAGACTCTCTTTAGTCCTGCTTTAGTCCTGGTTTAGACTCTCTTTAGTCCTGCTTTAGTCCTGGTTTAGACTCTCTTTAGTCCTGCTTTAGTCCTGGTTTAGACTCTCTTTAGTCCTGCTTTAGTCCTGGTTTAGACTCTCTTTAGTCCTGCTTTAGTCCTGGTTTAGACTCTCTTTAGTCCTGCTTTAGCCCTGGTTTAGACTCTCTTTAGTCCTGGTTTGGACTCTCTTTAGTCCTGCTTTAGTCCTGGTTTGGACTCTCTTTAGTCCTGCTTTAGTCCTGGTTTAGACTCTCTTTAGTCCTGCTTCAGTCCTGGTTTAGACTCTCTTTAGTCCTGCATTAGTCCTGGTTTAGACTCTCTTTAGTCCTGGTTTAGACTCTCTTTAGTCCTGCTTTAGTCCTGGTTTAGACTCTCTTTAGTCCTGCTTTAGTCCGACACATTTCCATCACAAACACTGATCTGACTCGTCATTGTCTTCTTATCTCTTTCCCATGATGCAGTGCGGCTGGAGCTCGGCTTTATCTGGACTTTATTGTCGTGAGATTTAGAAACTCTGAGGTTCAAACGCTCGAGACGAGATCAAAGATACGAGAGAAACACCCAGGATTTAAACTAAACCAGGACTAAACCAGGACTAAACCAGGACTAAACCAGGACTAAAGCAGGACTAAACCAGGACTAAAGCAGGACTATACCAGGGCTAAAGCTGGACTAAACCAGGACTAAAGCAGGACTAAACCAGGACTAAAGCAGGACTAAACCAGGACTAAAGCAGGACTAAAGCAGGGCTAAAGCCGGACTAAACCAGGACTAAAGCAGGACTAAACCAGGACTAAAGCAGGACTAAAGCAGGACTAAACCAGGGCTAAAGCAGGACTAAACCAGGACTAAACCAGGACTAAAGCAGGACTAAACCAGGACTAAACCAGAACTAAAGCAGGACTAAACCACGACTAAACCAGGACTAAAGCAGGACTAAAGCAGGACTAAACCAGAACTAAAGCAGGACTAAACCAGGACTAAAGCAGGACTAAACCACGACTAAACCAGAACTAAAGCAGGACTAAACCAGGACTAAACCAGGACTAAAGCAGGACTAAACCACGACTAAACCAGAACTAAAGCAGGACTAAACCAGGACTAAACCAGGACTAAAGCAGGACTAAAGCAGAACTAAACCAGGACTAAAGCAGGACTAAACCAGGACTAAAGCAGGGCTAAAGCAGGACTAAACCAGGTCTAAACCAGGACTAAATCAGGACTAAATCAGGACTAAACCAGAACTAAACCAGGACTAAACCAGGACTAAAGCAGGACTAAACCAGGGCTAAAGCAGGACTAAACCAGGACTAAAGCAGGACTAAACCAGGGCTAAAGCAGGACTAAACCAGGACTAAAGCAGGACTAAACCAGGACTAAACCAGGTCTAAACCAGGACTAAATCAGGACTAAATCAGGACTAAACCAGAACTAAACCAGGACTAAACCAGGACTAAAGCAGGACTAAACCAGGGCTAAAGCAGGACTAAACCAGGGCTAAAGTAGGACTAAACCAGGACTAAACCAGGTCTAAACCAGGACTAAACCAGGTCTAAACCAGGACTAAACCAGGACTAAATCAGGACTAAACCAGGACTAAACCAGGACTAAAGCAGGACTAAACCAGGGCTAAAGCAGGACTAAACCAGGACTAAACCAGGTCTAAACCAGGACTAAACCAGGTCTAAACCAGGACTAAACCAGGACTAAATCAGGTCTAAACCAGGACTAAATCAGGGCTAAACCAGGACTAAATCAGGACTAAACTAGGACTAAACCAGGGCTAAACCAGGACTAAACTAGGACTAAACCAGGACTAAACCAGGGCTAAACCAGGACTAAACCAGAACTAAACCAGGTCTAAACCAGGACTAAACCAGGACTAAACCAGGGCTAAACCAGGACTAAACCAGGACTAAACCAGGGCTAAACCAGGACTAAACCAGGACTAAACCAGGACTAAACTAGGACTAAACCAGGGCTAAACCAGGACTAAACCAGGACTAAACCAGGACTAAACCAGGACTAAACTAGGACTAAACTAGGACTAAACCAGGGCTAAACCAGGACTAAACTAGGACTAAACCAGGGCTAAACCAGGACTAAACCAGGACTAAATCAGGACTAAACCAGGACTAAACCAGGTCTAAACCAGGTCTAAACCAGGTCTAAACCAGGTCTAAACCAGGACTAAACCAGGACTAAATCAGGTCTAAACCAGGACTAAACCAGGACTAAATCAGTCTGTTTAATGATCTAAAGTTCTGCTCTGATAGTTCAAAGTTCCATTGGCATTTTCAGAATCAGAATCAGAAAAAGGTTTATTTAATTTAGCGCTGATGTGGGAAGGAATCAATCCAAAAGGGATGTGAGAGAGACGCCTGTCACCATGGCAACCTCAAATAAATATGGGAGTGTCTGGAGTGCTTTGTGTGTCTGTCATTTCTGTGATTTTAATGCATTTTCCTGTGAAGCTCTTTGTGTGATTATGTGTGAATGTGCTTCACATTTGTCAATTAACAAAGTCACAAACAGGAACAGCAACACAAACAACAAAACACTGAACAATGAATAGCTCCAGATATATCAAAAATGAGTAAGTAAAGTTAAAATAAAGTTAAAAATAGGCTTGATATGTACATAAATAGAATAAGTAGAGCAATAAGAAGTGACAGTGAGTGACAGGTGCTTAAGAAGTGTTCATGAGTCCAACAGCCGAGGGAGAGAAACTGTCCTGGTCCTGAGGGGAGTGGCCTCCTGCCTGAGGGGAGTGGCCTTATGCCTGAGGGGAGTGGCCTCCTGCCTGAGGGGAGTGGCCTTCTGCCTGAAGGGAGTGGCCTTCTGCCTGAAGGGAGTGGCCTCCTGCCTGAAGGGAGTGGCCTCCTGCCTGAAGGGAGTGGCCTCCTGCCTGAGAGGAGTGGCCTCCTGCCTGAGGGGAGTGGCCTTATGCCTGAAGGGAGTGGCCTTCTGCCTGAAGGGAGTGGCCTTCTGCCTGAGGGGAGTGGCCTTATGCCTGAAGGGAGTGGCCTTCTGCCTGAGAGGAGTGGCCTTCTGCCTGAGGGGAGTGGCCTTCTGCCTGAAGGGAGTGGCCTCCTGCCTGAGGGGAGTGGCCTTCTGCCTGAAGGGAGTGGCCTCCTGCCTGAAGGGAGTGGCCTCCTGCCTGAGGGGAGTGGCCTTCTGCCTGAGAGGAGTGGCCTTCTGCCTGAGGGGAGTGGCCTTCTGCCTGAGAGGAGTGGCCTCCTGCCTGAAGGGAGTGGCCTTCTGCCTGAGAGGAGTGGCCTTCTGCCTGAGGGGAGTGGCCTTCTGCCTGAAGGGAGTGGCCTCCTGCCTGAGGGGAGTGGCCTTCTGCCTGAGGGGAGTGGCCTTCTGCCTGAAGGGAGTGGCCTCCTGCCTGAGGGGAGTGGCCTTCTGCCTGAGAGGAGTGGCCTCCTGCCTGAGAGGAGTGGCCTCCTGCCTGAGGGGAGTGGCCTCAGGCAGGAGGAGGGGGAGGAGTCTGTGTCTCTAACACTCGCTGTTGTTAATTAGACAGAGATTATTTTGTTTGAGCAAAACTCCAGCTCGAGTCTGAAAGCTCCAAGTGTGATTTAGAGCTCCATGTTTAGAGCTCCAGATTTAGAGCTCCATGTTTAGAGCTCCAGGTTTAGAGCTCCATGTTTAGAGCTCCATGTTTAGAGCTCCATGTTTAGAGCTCCAGGTTTAGAGCTCCATGTTTAGAGCTCCATGTTTAGAGCTCCATGTTTAGAGCTCCAGGTTTAGAGCTCCATGTTTAGAGCTCCATGTTTAGAGCTCCAGGTTTAGAGCTCCATGTTTAGAGCTCCATGTTTAGAGCTCCAGATTTAGAGCTCCATGTTTAGAGCTCCAGGTTTAGAGCTCCAGGTTTAGAGCTCCATGTTTAGAGCTCCATGTTTAGAGCTCCAGATTTAGAGCTCCATGTTTAGAGCTCCAGGTTTAGAGCTCCAGATTTAGAGCTCCATGTTTAGAGCTCCAGATTTAGAGCTCCAGGTTTAGAGCTCCATGTTTAGAGCTCCATGTTTAGAGCTCCCTGTTTAGAGCTCCATGTTTAGAGCTCCAGATTTAGAGCTCCATGTTTAGAGCTCAAGGTTTAGAGCTCCATGTTTAGAGCTCCAGGTTTAGAGCTCCATGTTTAGAGCTCCAGATTTAGAGCTCCATGTTTAGAGCTCCATGTTTAGAGCTCCATGTTTAGAGCTCCAGGTTTAGAGCTCCATGTTTAGAGCTCCATGTTTAGAGCTCCATGTTTAGAGCTCCAGGTTTAGAGCTCCATGTTTAGAGCTCCAGATTTAGAGCTCCATGTTTAGAGCTCCATGTTTAGAGCTCCAGGTTTAGAGCTCCATGTTTAGAGCTCCATGTTTAGAGCTCCAGGTTTAGAGCTCCATGTTTAGAGCTCCATGTTTAGAGCTCCATGTTTAGAGCTCCATGTTTAGAGCTCCATGTTTAGAGCTCCATGTTTAGAGCTCCAGGTTTAGAGCTCCATGTTTAGAGCTCCAGGTTTAGAGCTCCATGTTTAGAGCTCCAGGTTTCCTGGTGTTCTCTCCCGTTCTCGTGTCTCGGTGTTTGAGTGACACGTTGAGTTCACGACCTTCGTCCGACTTCGACCTCTTTATGAAACATGAGACGAAGACGAGATAAATATTGTAAAGTAAAAACCAGCGCCAGGTCAAAGGTCACGAAGGAACGAGCCGCATTCTAAAGATGAAGGTCAAAAGTTCAGAGATGTTTAAGAGAAAAGAGACAAACCAGAACCAAGTCACAACCAGGACTAAACCAGGTCTAAACCAGGTCTAAACCAGGTCTTAACCAGGACTAAACCAGGTCTAAACCAGGACTAAACCAGGTCTAAACCAGGTCTAAACCAGGTCTAAACCAGGACTAAACCAGGACTAAACCAGGTCTAAACCAGGACTAAACCAGGACTAAACCAGTTCTAAACCAGGTCTAAACCAGGACTAAACCAGGACTAAACCAGGTCTAAACCAGGACTAAACCAGGACTAAACCAGGTCTAAACCAGGACTAAACCAGGACTAAACCAGTTCTAAACCAGGTCTAAACCAGGTTTGAACCAGGTCTAAACCAGGACTAAACCAGGTCTAAACCAGGACTAAACCAGGACTAAACCAGGTCTAAACCAGGTCTAAACCAGGACTAAACCAGGACTAAACCAGGTCTAAACCAGGTCTAAACCAGGACTAAACCAGGACTAAACCAGTTCTAAACCAGGTCTAAACCAGGTCTAAACCAGGACTAAACCAGGTCTGAACCAGGTCTAAACCAGGTCTAAACCAGGTCTAAACCAGGACTAAACCCGGTCTGAACCAGGACTAAACCAGGACAAAACCAGGTATAAACCAGGACTAAAACCAGGACTAAACCAGGACTATACCAGGTCTAAACCAGGTCTAAACCCGGTCTAAACCAGGTCTAAACCCGGTCTTTCTCCCTGGTGGTGTGTGTCTTGAGTGCTTGATGCTCGTGTTGAACAAACACACTTGTCTCTCGCTGTGAGTCTCTATAAAACCAGCATCAATCGTGTCCCTGAAGGCGGCGCGATGTGTTTATGGTCCGGCGCTAACGCTCGGCCATAAATCTGAGACACGAGGCACAAATATCACAACAAGAACAAGAGTCGGACAAGGATTATGAGAGAGGAGAGAGGGCCAGGTTTAGGCCTGGTTTAGGCCTGGTTTAGGCCTGGTTTAGACCTCGTTTAGTCCTGGTTTAGTCCTGGTTTAGTCCTGGTTTAGACCTGGTTTAGACCTGGTTTAGACCTGGTTTAGACCTGGTTTAGTCCTGGTTTAGACCTGGTTTAGTCCTGGTTTAGTCCTGGTTTAGTCCTGGTTTAGACCTGGTTTAGACCTGGTTTAGACATGGTTTTAGTCCTGGTTTAGTCCTGGTTTTAGTCCTGGTTTAGTCCACTGCACCAGAGGCTCTCACACGTCAGACACTGGAGTTCAGGACCACAGAGCGTCGTGCAGCTTCATCTTAAAGACAAAAAGCACTGGATCAAAGACAGAGAGAAGAAGATTCTGAACAGATGAAAAGATGAAGACAAGTCCAAAAGAACTTTCATCTTTAAAGACAAACCGAGGTTTAAGGTTCAGTTTAGCCGTAAAATACAACAGCATTTATATATTTGTAATAAACATGTTATACATGTTACATATTTGTAGTGCACATGTTATATATGTAATACACATGTTATATGTCATATCATGTTATATATTTGTATTAAACATGTTATATTTAATATACATGTTATATAGTAGAAAAAGCTTCAGTTGTTTCATCTGGACTCAGTTTGAAAAAATATATTATTTTTTCAAACTGAGTCCAGATGACTACAACTGAAGCTTTTTCTACTATGGAACACGCCTGGACGAATGAGGGATTACACCGACATACATGTTATATATGTAATAAACATGTTATATATGTAATAAACATGTTATATATGTAATAAACATGTTATACATGTTATATATTGTAATAAACATGTTATATATGTAATAAACATGTTATATTTGTAATACACATGTTATATATGTAATTCACATGTTATATTTGTAATACACATGTTATATATGTAATTCACATGTTATATTTGTAATACACATGTTATATATGTAATTCACATGTTCTATTTGTAATAAACATGTTCTATATGTAATTCACATGTTCTATATGTAATACACATGTTATATATGTAATACACATGTTATATATGTAATTCACATGTTATATATGTAATTCACATGTTATATATGTAATACACATGTTATATATGTAATACACATGTTATATATGTAATTCACATGTTATATATGTAATACACATGTTATATATGTAATTCACATGTTATATATGTAATACACATGTTATATATGTAATACACATGTTATATTTGTAATAAACATGTTATATATGTAATACACATGTTATATATGTAATTCACATGTTATATATGTAATACACATGTTATATATGTAATTCACATGTTATATTTGCTCCACCAGGAGGCGCTCTCACCTTCTACACTGAAGCTGTGGATCTGATGCAAACCACTCTGAGGAACCCTCGCTCTGACTGATCTTCTGTTTACATCACTGTCGATCTGGAGCAGGTACAAAACACACTTTGGACATTTAACGCTCGTCGACTCAATGACTCACAATCTGTACACACGCTTCGGCCAAAAAGAAACAAAGGCAGAAAAAAGTAACGATTTACAGAACTAACTAAAGCTGTTGAAGCGAAACATGACGGAAACAAAGATCCTCAAATGCAACAGGAACTTAAAAAGACAAAGAGATGAATGACTTGAACTAGCAGGAAACAATAAAAACAAGCTCTTCACCCAACAAAGACAAAAAAGACCAAATTCACCAATTTATTAGCTCTCTCTCCTCCTCCCTCTCTCTCTCTCTCTCTCTCCTCCCTCTCTCTCTCTCTCTCTCTCTCTCTTCAGGTCGTGGCTCTAATTGCTTTTCTTTGTGTGTTTTACTTCAGTCACATTTACAAACACGAGGCGTTCACTGACCGTCTGCCATTTGTGTTCCATTAAAAACACATCGACCGCTCTCTCTCTCTCTCTCTCCCCCTCTCTCTCCACCACTCTCTCTCTCTCTCTCTTTTTCTCTCTCTCCCCCTCTCTCTCCACCACTCTCTCTCTCTCTCTCTCTTTCTCTCTCTCCCCCTCTCTCTCCACCACTCTCTCTCTCTCTCTCTCTTTCTCTCTCTCCCCCTCTCTCTCCACCACTCTCTCTCTCTCTCTCTCTCTCTCTCTTTCTCTCTCTCTCTCTCTCTCTCTCTCTCTCTCTCTCCACAAAACGCCTAAATAGTCTCTAAAGTCTCTAAAATCTCTGAAGTCTCTAAAGTCTCTAAAATCTCTAAAGTCTCTGAAGTATCTAAATTCTCTTAAGTCTGTAAAGTCTGTAAAGTCTCTAAAGTCTCTAAAGTCTCTGAAGTCTCTAAAGTCTCTAAAGTCTCTAAAGTCTCTGAAGTCTCTGAAGTATCTAAATTCTCTGAAGTCTCTGAAGTCTCTTAAGTCTCTGAAGTCTCTTAAGTCTCAAGTCTCTGAAGTCTCTAAAGTCTCTAAAGTCTCTAAAGTCTCTAAAATCTCTGAAGTCTCTAAAGTCTCTAAAATCTCTAAAGTCTCTGAAGTCTCTTAAGTCTCAAGTCTCTTAAGTCTCAAGTCTCTGAAGTCTCTGAAGTCTGTTAAGTCTCTAAAGTATCTAAAGTCTCTGAAGTCTCTAAAGTCTCTAAAGTCTCTGAAGTCTCTAAAGTCTCTAAAGTCTCTAAAGTCTCTGAAGTCTCTAAAGTCTCTGAAGTCTCTGAAGTCTCTGAAGTCTCTAAATTCTATTAAGTCTCTAAAGTCTCTAAAGTCTCTAAAGTCTCTGAAGTCTCTAAAGTCTCTAAAGTCTCTAAAGTCTCTGAAGTCTCTGAAGTATCTAAATTCTCTTAAGTCTCTAAAGTCTCTAAAGTCTCTGAAGTCTCTAAAGTCTCTAAAGTCTCTAAAGTATCTAAATTCTCTAAAGTCTCTAAAGTCTCCGAAGTCTCTAAAGTCTCTAAAGTCTCTAAAGTCTCTAAAGTCTCTGAAGTCTCTGAAGTATCTAAATTCTCTAAAGTCTCTGAAGTCTCTAAAGTCTCTAAAGTCTCTAAAGTCTCTGAAGTCTCTAAAGTCTCTGAAGTATCTAAAGTCTCTAAAGTCTCTGAAGTCTCTGAAGTCTGTGAAGTCTCTGAAGTCTCTAAAGTCTCTGAAGTCTCTTAAGTCTCTGAAGTCTCTGAAGTCTCTAAAGTCTCTAAAGTCTCTGAAGTCTCTTAAGTCTCCGAAGTCTCTAAAGTCTCTAAAGTCTCTTAAGTCTTTAAAGTCTCTGAAGTCTCTGAAGTCTCTAAAGTCTCTGAAGTCTCTGAAGTCTGTTAAGTCTCTGAAGTCTCTAAAGTCTCTGAAGTCTCTTAAGTCTCTAAAGTCTCTAAAGTCTCTAAAGTCTCTGAAGTCTCCGAAGTCTCTAAAGTCTCTAAAGTCTCTGAAGTCTCTACAGTCTCTAAAATCTCTGAAGTCTCTAAAGTCTCTGAAGTCTCTGAAGTCTGTTAAGTATCTGAAGTCTCTAAAGTATCTAAAGTCTCTAAAGTCTCTGAAGTTTCTAAAGTCTCTAAAGTCTCTGAAGTCTCTAAAGTCTCTGAAGTCTCTGAAGTCTCTTAAGTCTCAAGTCTCTGAAGTCTCTAAAGTCTCTAAAGTCTCTAAAGTCTCTAAAATCTCTGAAGTCTCTAAAGTCTCTAAAATCTCTAAAGTCTCTGAAGTATCTTAAGTCTCAAGTCTCTTAAGTCTCTAAAGTCTCTGAAGTCTCTAAAGTCTCTAAAGTCTCTGAAGTCTCTAAAGTCTCTAAAGTCTCTAAAGTCTCTAAAGTCTCTGAAGTATCTAAATTCTCTAAAGTCTCTGAAGTCTCTAAAGTCTCTAAAGTCTCTGAAGTCTCTGAAGTATCTAAATTCTCTAAAGTCTCTGAAGTCTCTGAAGTCTCTAAAGTCTCTAAAGTCTCTAAAGTCTCTAAAGTCTCTGAAGTCTCTAAAGTCTCTGAAGTATCTAAAGTCTCTAAAGTCTCTGAAGTCTCTGAAGTCTGTTAAGTCTCTGAAGTCTCTAAAGTCTCTAAAGTCTCTAAAGTCTCTGAAGTATCTAAAGTCTCTAAAGTCTCTGAAGTCTCTGAAGTCTGTTAAGTCTCTGAAGTCTCTAAAGTCTCTAAAGTCTTTGAAGTCTCTAAAGTCTCTGAAGTATCTAAAGTCTCTAAAGTCTCTGAAGTCTCTGAAGTCTGTTAAGTCTCTGAAGTCTCTAAAGTCTCTGAAGTCTCTTAAGTCTCTGAAGTCTCTAAAGTCTCTAAATTCTCTAAAGTCTCTGAAGTCTCTGAAGTCTCTAGAATGAGTTTCAGATGAGTTTAATGGTCATTAAAAGAGACCTTCATCTTTCAGCTTCACAAACGACAGATTAAATATGAATTCTGATAAAAACCTCGGCGTAATTAACTTCACCTTTTTATACGAATCCAATTTATTTCAGGAGATTTATCACATGTTTTGTTTGGGTCATTTTCAGGAAAAATGTGAAGGTCCCAAGAGTAAAATGAAGAATTATGTTTCTAATGAAGGAAAAACAGGATTAATTTAAACACATAATGAACAAATAGAATCATGAAAAACACAATTTAACTTTTGGATCAACTTCCTGTTCGTCAAACGCCCGAGAAACACACACAAGAGGACATAAGACCATCTTTACACACAATGAGACACACAAGACGACATAAGACCATCTTTACACACAATGAGACACACACAAGACGACATAAGACCATCTTTACACACAATGAGACACACACAAGAGGACATAAGACCATCTTTACACACAATGAGACACACACAAGAGGACATAAGACCATCTTTACACACAATGAGACACACACAAGACGACATAAGACCATCTTTACACACAATGAGACACACACAAGAGGACATAAGACCATCTTTACACACAATGAGACACACACAAGAGGACATAAGACCATCTTTACACACAATGAGACACACACAAGACGACATAAGACCATCTTTACACACAATGAGACACACACAAGACGACATAAGACCATCTTTACACACAATGAGACACACACAAGACGACATAAGACCATCTTTACATACAATGAGACACACACAAGACGACATAAGACCATCTTTACACACAATGAGACACACACAAGACGACATAAGACCATCTTTACACACAATGAGACACACACAAGAGGACATAAGACCATCTTTACACACAATGAGACACACAAGACGACATAAGACCATCTTTACACACAATGAGACACACACAAGAGGACATAAGACCATCTTTACACACAATGAGACACACAAGACGACATAAGACCATCTTTACACACAATGAGACACACACAAGACGACATAAGACCATCTTTACACACAATGAGACACACACAAGAGGACATAAGAACATCTTTACACACAATGAGACACACACAAGACGACATAAGACCATCTTTACACACAATGAGACACACACAAGAGGACATAAGACCATCTTTACACACAATGAGACACACACAAGAGGACATAAGACCATCTTTACACACAGTGAGACACACACAAGACGACATAAGACCATCTTTACACACAATGAGACACACACAAGAGGACATAAGACCATCTTTACACACAATGAGACACACACAAGAGGACATAAGACCATCTTTACACACAGTGAGACACACACAAGACGACATAAGACCATCTTTACACACAATGAGACACACACAAGACGACATAAGACCATCTTTACACACAATGAGACACACACAAGACGACATAAGACCATCTTTACACACAATGAGACACACACAAGACGACATAAGACCATCTTTACACACAATGAGACACATACAAATGTCTGGACATATTATTTAAAGTGATAATCACATTTAAAA
The DNA here is from genome assembly GCF_026437365.1 of Eucyclogobius newberryi. Taxonomy (NCBI): domain Eukaryota; kingdom Metazoa; phylum Chordata; class Actinopteri; order Gobiiformes; family Gobiidae; genus Eucyclogobius; species Eucyclogobius newberryi. Next base: position 33,296 of record NW_027315996.1, read on the forward strand.
TAGAAGATTGAATTATATAAATGATTGTAGCTCTTTACGATGGTCCAACATCGAGAATTAAAATCAATGACCACTCTGCTAACTCTGGACAGAGGAGTCAGACAGGGCTGAGCTTGGTCTCTCCTCATGTTCGCTTTGTATTTTAACCTTTGGCCCAATTTATTAGACAATTAAAACCTGTTCACGTCGTTACAGTCGATGGGACAGAACATAAAAATGCAGATGATGTTTTATTGTAAAAAAAATATTCATTTGTCGTCATCTGAACTGACTCTTTTTCTACAATGGAACCCTCCTGGACGATTGAGGTATTACACCCACACACACCCCCTTCTGACCTTTAGACGGATCTAGCAGACTTTGGGGATGATGGGACGTGTCGGTTTGCGGTCGTGGGAATAATCCGTCTTTATTACGAGGCAGAATTTCTGTATTTCTGAGCGTGAGCAGACGTACAATGAGCCTGGACACGACTTTCAGGAACATGTCGTAAACGGCACAGAGAACCAGGCTAGCAAAGCTAGCTAGCTCCGCACCAGCCCCTGCGCGCCCGGGTACAGGCTCCGGGTCGGGTCGGGTACAGGCTCCGGGTCGGGTCGGGTACAGGCCCCGGGTCTGGGAGATTACTGACCACATTACAAAGACCCTTTGATCTCCTTTTTGATCAGTCTGTGGGCCTTTTTTTGCGTTCTGTCCTGTCGTGTAGAAAGGGTCGATAAAAAGAACTAGTGAAAAGCATCTTTTAATGTCAATGGAACGTCGAGTCCAAAATGGTTCAAGATATTGACAAAGATGAGAAAAGAAAAACACACACAGAGAGAGTTCTAACAGACTTGACTTTTCCTCCTACAGAGCAAACATAAGAGGGGCGTGGCCTTTGAACAGGGGCGTGGCCTTTGAACAGAGTTTGGAACACAAAGATAAAGATGTCAGATTTGTGCTGGACAAAGAACTATTAATGTAAGTGTGTAACTGTGATAAAAGTATTTGCTCCACCAGGAGGCGCTCTCACCTTCTACACTGAAGCTGTGGATCTGATGCAAACCACTCTGAGGAACCCTCGCTCTGACTGATCTTCTGTTTACATCACTGTCGATCTGGAGCAGGTACAAAACACACTTTGGACATTTAACGCTCGTCGACTCAATGACTCACAATCTGTACACACGCTTCGGCCAAAAAGAAACAAAGGCAGAAAAAAGTAACGATTTACAGAACTAACTAAAGCTGTTGAAGCGAAACATGACGGAAACAAAGATCCTCAAATGCAACAGGAACTTAAAAAGACAAAGAGATGAATGACTTGAACTAGCAGGAAACAATAAAAACAAGCTCTTCACCCAACAAAGACAAAAAAGACCAAATTCACCAATTTATTAGCTCTCTCTCCTCCTCCCTCTCTCTCTCTCTCTCTCTCCTCCCTCTCTCTCTCTCTCTCTCTCTCTCTTCAGGTCGTGGCTCTAATTGCTTTTCTTTGTGTGTTTTACTTCAGTCACATTTACAAACACGAGGCGTTCACTGACCGTCTGCCATTTGTGTTCCATTAAAAACACATCGACCGCTCTCTCTCTCTCTCTCCCCCTCTCTCTCCACCACTCTCTCTCTCTCTCTCTTTTTCTCTCTCTCCCCCTCTCTCTCCACCACTCTCTCTCTCTCTCTCTCTTTCTCTCTCTCCCCCTCTCTCTCCACCACTCTCTCTCTCTCTCTCTCTTTCTCTCTCTCCCCCTCTCTCTCCACCACTCTCTCTCTCTCTCTCTCTCTCTCTCTTTCTCTCTCTCTCTCTCTCTCTCTCTCTCTCTCTCTCTCTCCACAAAACGCCTAAATAAAAACATTTGGAGTCATTTTTCTGAAGGCGCGGGGGTACGAGGCACCTGCGGAGAACCGGCGCTGATTTATAACAAATACTTTACACTTTACGACGGAAAACATACAAAAGCCAAAGATGAAATGATTTCTCAAAGTCTCATTTCTTCATCCGTTCTGGAGCCGCGGCGATCGTTTGCTAAGCCCCGCCCCTGAGCGTTACCGCGGTGATTATTTGAAACAGCTGTAAAAAGAAGCTCTAAATGACAAATAAACATGAAAAACAATGACATCGAATGAAAGGCACATTTCTCTTCTTCCTCACGATGTTCTATCTCTCATTGATGAGAAGTCGTTCTGCAAAGATGAACAATTATGATTCATGGACAATTCAAATAATTGTTGACTATAATCTGGACAAAACAGACTCTAAAACGCAACCGAAAAAACGTTTTTAACAAACAAAGTGACGTTATTTACATCAAAATGTCCAAAAGAATAAACGAAAGCTGATTTTAATCAATGAAACAAATTATTCATAAATTAAAGCTTAGACTAAACCAAGACTAAATCAGGACTAAACCAGGATAAAACTAGGTCTCAGTACAATACGTGTCTGAAGCAGCAGTTCTCTGACAACAACCCCGCCTCTGTGTGGAGTGGGCTACGGCTTCTGACCAACTACAAGCCCAGAGCCCCCCCTGGGCTTGTAGTTGGCTCAATGACTCAATGACTCAACTCCTTCTACCGTACAGTCCACTGAGCGTCCGTGCTCACCGCGGCGTCGCCCTTGAGGCTCCTCGTGCCGGCGACGGCCGGGTATGGGCCCGACAATCCAGCGCCATCCATTTTCAGGTCTAAACCAGGTCTAAACTAGGTCTAAACCAGGACTAAACCAGCTCTAAACCAGGACTAAATCAGGACTAAACCAGGTCTAAACCAGCTCTAAACCAGATCTAAACCAGGACTAAATCAGGACTAAACCAGGACTAAACCAGCTCTAAACCAGGACTAAACCAGGTCTAAACCAGGTCCAAACTAGGTCTAAACCAGGACTAAACCAGACTAAACCTTGACTAAACCAGCTCTAAACCAGGTCTAAACCAGGACTAAACCAGCTCTAAACCAGGACTAAACCAGGACTAAACCAGGTCTAAACCAGGTCTAAACCAGGACTAAACCAAGACTAAACCAGGACTTAACCAGGTCTAAACCAGGTCTAAACCAGCTCTAAACCAGGTCTAAACCAGGACTAAACCAGGTCTAAACCAGGACTAAACCAGGACTAAACCAGGTCTAAACCAGATCTAAACCAGGACTAAACCAGGACTAAACCAGGACTAAACCAGGTCTTGTCTTTGTGGATCCAAAGAGTCAAATCTAAAATCCTGTTTGTTTCTGTTGAATCTGAACAGAAAGTGTTTTGTGTCTGAGGCTAAATTCTCCACATTAAGTCAGCATCAGGCGTGAACTGTGTCCAACAGAGAGCGTGCACGTGGAGCTGGGAGCGTGCACGTGGAGCAGAGAGCGTGCACGTGGAGCGTGCACGTGGAGCGGAGAGCGTGCACGTGGAGCAGAGAGCGTGCACGTGGAGCGTGCACGTGGAGCGGAGAGCGTGCACGTGGAGCAGAGAGCGTGCACGTGGAGCGTGCACGTGGAGCGTGCACGTGGAGCGGAGAGCGTGCACGTGGAGCGGAGAGCGTGCACGTGGAGCAGAGAGCGTGCACGTGGAGCAGAGAGCGTGCACGTGGAGCGTGCACGTGGAGCAGAGAGCGTGCAGAGCATCCAGAGCATCAGACGCTTTGGCCGTGCGTAATAACAGTATAATAACAGTATAATAACAGTATAATAACTGAACAATAACAGTAATAACAGTAAGAAAGTTTCACATCTCGTCTTTGATGGATCAACAAACTATATATCAGAACCAGAACCAGTGTCAGAACCAGAACCAGAGAGAACACACAAACTGCAATGAAATGGTGAAGTCTCTTGTGTAAAACAAGACGTGTTCTTCACTGAACGATTGTGTTTTTGTTTGTTAAATGTTCATGTCGAGTTTATAGTTTCACATTATTAACATTCTGAACATCCATCCATCCATCCATTTTCTACCGATTGTTCCCTTTCGGGGTCGCGGGTGACTGGAGCCTATCTCAGTGACTCATAACGACTTTAATTATCGCTCCGTCTTTGTCCAGGCGTCGTTAGTGACGGTGTTTGACTCTGGAACATGAATACTTAAATACAAACCAGGTCTAAACCGGGTCCAAACCGGGTCTAAACAGGGTCTAAACCAGGACTAAACCAGGACTGGACTAAACCAGGTCTAAACCAGGTCTAAACCAGGTCTAAACCAGGACTAAACCAGGACTAAACCAGATCTAAACCAGGACTAAACCAGGTCTAAACCAGGACTAAACCGGGTCCAAACCAGGACTAAACCAGATCTAAACCAGGACTAAACCAGGTCTAAACCAGAACTAAACCGGGTCTAAACCAGATCTAAACCAGGACTAAACCAGGTCTAAACCAGGACTAAACCAGAACTAAACCAGGTCTAAACCAGGACTAAACCAGGACTAAGCCAGGTCTAAACCAGGACTAAACCAGGTCTAAACCAGGACTAAACCAGGTCTAAACCAAGACTAAACCAGGTCTAAACCAGGACTAAACTTTGACTTTCCCTCTCTGATTTTCCTTGTAAAGTGCAGAGTTGCAGATTAAAGATAATTAGCGCGGCGGAGGTTAAACGCTAACACGAGATTAGCGTTGGCGCTAACGAGGCTAACAGCGGTTTGTACTGCGTTTGTGATAAAAGAAGTTCAGAACACGATAACAACGGCAGCGACGAACAAACTAATCATTTATATGATAGAGATCGTGTTCCATTGAGTCAGACATGGAAGGGGGGAGGAAGGAGGGAGGAAGGGGGGAGGAAGGAGGGAGGAAGGGGGGAGGAAGGAGGGAGGAAGGGGGAGGAAGGAGGGAGGAAGGGAGGAAGGGGGGAGGAAGGGGGGAGGAAGGAGGGAGGAAGGGGGAGGAAGGGGGGAGGAAAGAGGGAGGAAGGGGGAGGAAGGAGGGAGGAAGGAGGGAGGGAGGAAGGGGGGAGGAAGGGGGGAGGAAGGAGGGAGGGAGGAAGGGGGGAGGAAGGAGGGAGGAAGGAGGGAGGAAGGGGGAGGATGGAGGGAGGATGGCGGGAGGAAGGAGGGAGGAAGGAGGGAGGAAGGAGGGAGGAAGGGGGAGGAGGAAGAGGGGAGGAAAGGGGGAGGAAGGAGGGAGGAAGGGGGAGGAAGGAGTGAAGAAGGGAGGGAGGAGGGAGGAAGGGGGGAAGGAGGGAGGAAGGAGGGAGGGAGGAAGGAGGGAGGAAGGGGGGAGGAAGGAGGGAGGAAGGGGGAGGAAAGAGGGAGGAAGGAGGGAGGAAGGAGGGAGGAAGGGGGGAGGAAGGGGGGAGGAAGGAGGGAGGGAGGAAGGGGGGAGGAAGGAGGGAGGAAGGAGGGAGGAAGGGGGAGGATGGAGGGAGGATGGCGGGAGGAAGGAGGGAGGAAGGAGGGAGGAAGGAGGGAGGAAGGGGGAGGAGGAAGAGGGGAGGAAAGGGGGAGGAAGGAGGGAGGAAGGGGGAGGAAGGAGTGAAGAAGGGAGGGAGGAGGGAGGAAGGGGGGAAGGAGGGAGGAAGGAGGGAGGAGGAAGAGGGGAGGAAGAAGGAGGAGGAAGGGGGGAGGAAGGGGGAGAAGGGGGAGGAAAGGAGGAGGAAAAGGGGAGGAAGGGGGAAGAAGAGGGGAGGAAGGAGGGGGAGGAAGGGGGAGGGAGGAAGTGGGAAGAAGGAAGGAGGAGGAAGGGGGAGGAAACGAGGAGGAAGGGGGAGAGAGGAAGTGGGAGGAATTGGGAAGAAGGGGGAGGAAAGAAAGGGAAAGGGAGGAAAAGACAAAAGAAAAAGGGGGAGGAGCAAACAGGAATTTTAGGGAAATTCCTGAATCTCATTGTTTAAAATAAATAAATATGTAAATGAGTAAATTTGTGCTGTAAATCGATTAAAATGAATGAGATTAATCCCACTTCAGAAACATATGATTTGTCTCAATTAAGCACATTTCACGCTCACATTATCCACATTCTTTACACATAAAATTGCACAATATTAATATCACACGGCACATGTCCACCAGGGGGCGTGTCCACCAGGGGGCGGGTCCACCAGGGGGCGTGTCCATCAGGGGGTGTGTCCACCAGGGGACGTGTCTTACCTGTGAGAGTCCCAGGTAAATGGAGACGGTCTCAGAGATATACAGGAACCTCCCCTCTTTGTTCAGCGCGAAAACAAAGCCGTCCAGAGACTGAAACCCAAAACACACGAGAAACAGGTGAAACACTCCAGAGACTGAAACCCAAAACACACGAGAAACAGATGAAACACTCCAGAGACTGAAACCCAAAACACAAGAGAAACAGGTGAAACATTCCAGAGACTGGAACCCAAAACACATGAGAAACAGGTGAAACATTCCAGAGACTGAAACCCAAAACACATGAGAAACAGGTGAAACATTCCAGAGACTGGAACCCAAAACACATGAGAAACAGGTGAAACACTCCAGAGACTGAAACCCAAAACACACAAGAAACAGGTGAAATACTCCAGAGACTGAAACCCAAAACACATGAGAATCAGATGAAACACTCCAGAGACTGAAACCCAAAACACACGAGAAACAAATGAAACACTCCAGAGACTGAAACCCAAAACACACAAGAAACAGATGAAACACTCCAGAGACTGAAACCCAAAACACACGAGAAACAGATGAAACACTCCAGAGACTGAAACCCAAAACACACAAGAAACAGATGAAACACTCCAGAGACTGAAACCCAAAACACACGAGAAACAGATGAAACACTCCAGAGACTGAAACCCAAAACAAACGAGAAACAGGTGAAACACTCCAGAGACTGAAACCCAAAACACACAAGAAACAGATGAAACACTCCAGAGACTGAAACCCAAAACACACGAGAAACAGATGAAACACTCTGGAGACTGAAACCCAAAACACACGAGAAACAGGTGAAACACTCCAGAGACTGAAACCCAAAACACATGAGAAACAGGTGAAACACTCCAGAGACTGAAACCCAAAACACACGAGAAACAGATGAAACACTCCAGAGACTGAAACCCAAAACACAAGAGAAACAGGTAACATTCCAGAGACTGGAACCCAAAACACATGAGAAACAGGTGAAACACTCCAGAGACTGAAACCCAAAACACACAAGAAACAGGTGAAATACTCCAGAGACTGAAACCCAAAACACATGAGAATCAGATGAAACACTCCAGAGACTGAAACCCAAAACACACGAGAAACAGATGAAACACTCCAGAGACTGAAACCCAAAACACACGAGAAACAGATGAAACACTCCAGAGACTGAAACCCAAAACACACGAGAAACAGATGAAACACTCCAGAGACTGAAACCCAAAACAAACGAGAAACAGGTGAAACACTCCAGAGACTGAAACCCAAAACACACAAGAAACAGATGAAACACTCCAGAGACTGAAACCCAAAACACACGAGGAACATATGAAACACTCCAGAAACTGAAACCCAAAACACACAAGAAACAGATGAAACACTCCAGAGACTGAAACCCAAAACACACGAGAAACAGATGAAACACTCCAGAGACTGAAACCCAAAACACACAAGAAACAGATGAAACACTCCAGAGACTGAAACCCAAAACACACGAGAAACAGATGAAACACTCCAGAATCCCCCAGAATCCCCGGCGCTGGAACTCTTATTTACTTTGATGTCTTTATTCTTTTGATGCGATAGAAATGATTTATAGAAATAACTTCAGTTCGACTCAAAATGTGGATTTAAAACATCGATATTACCCCAAAGAATCAAACACACATTTGTCTCCAGTTTATTTCTTATAAGTAAAAATCTGATCCAGGAAATTCCTATAACAACTCTCTGAAACTGTCTCTGAAACTGTCTCTGAAACTGTCTCTGAAACTGTCTCTGAAACTGTCTCTGAAACTATCTCTGAAACTGTCTCTGAAACTGTCTCTGAATCTGTCTCTGAAACTGTCTGAAACTGTCTCTGAAACTGTCTGAAACTGTCTCTGAAACTGTCTCTGAAACTGTCTCTGAAACCGTCTCTGAAACTTTCTCTGAAACTGTCTCTGAAACTGTCTGAAACTGTTTATGAAACTGTCTCTGAAACTGTCTGAAACTGTCTCTGAAACTGTCTCTGAAACTGTCTCTGAAACTGTCTCTGAAACCGTCTCTGAAACCATCTCTGAAACTGTCTCTGAAACTGTCTGAAACTGTCTCTGAAACTGTTTCTGAAACTGTCTGAAACTGTCTCTGAAACTGTCTCTGAAACTGTCTCTGAAACTGTCTGAAACTGTCTCTGAAACTGTCTGTCTCTGAAACTGTCTCTGAAACTATCTGAAACTGTCTGAAACTGTCTCTGAAAATGTCTCTGAAACTATCTGAAACTGTCTGAAACTGTCTCTGAAACCGTCTCTAAAACCGTCTCTGAAACTGTCTCTGAAACTGTCTCTGAAACTGTCTGAAACTGTTTATGAAACTGTCTCTGAAACTGTCCTGAAACTGTCTCTGAAACTGTCTCTAAAACTGTCTCTGAAACTGTCTGAAACTGTCTCTGAAACCGTCTCTAAAACTGTCTCTGAAACTGTCTCTGAAACTGTCTGAAACTGTCTCTGAAACCGTCTCTGAAACTGTCTCTGAAACTGTCTGAAACTGTCTCTGAAACTGTCCTGAAACGGTCTGAAACTGTCTCTGAAACTGTCTCTGAAACCGTCTCTAAAACCGTCTCTGAAACTGTCTCTGAAACTGTCTGAAACTGTTTATGAAACTGTCTCTGAAACTGTCCTGAAACTCTCTGAAACTGTCTCTAAAACTGTCTCTGAAACTGTCTGAAACTGTCTCTGAAACCGTCTCTAAAACTGTCTCTGAAACTGTCTCTGAAACTGTCTGAAACTGTCTCTGAAACCGTCTCTGAAACTGTCTCTGAAACTCTCTGAAACTGTCTCTGAAACTGTCTCTGAAACTGTCTATGAAACTGTCTGAAACTGTCTCTGAAACTGTCTCTGAAACTGTCTCTGAAACTGTCTGAAACCGTCTCTAAAACCGTCTCTGAAACTGTCTGAAACTGTCTGAAACTGTCTCTGAAACTGTCTCTGAAACTGTCTCTGAAACTGTCTGAAACTGTCTCTGAAACTGTCTCTGAAACTGTCTCTGAAACTGTCTCTGAAACTGTCTCTGAAACTATCTTTGAAACTGTCTCTGAAACTGTCTCTGAAACTGTCTCTGAAACTGTCTGAAACTGTCTCTGAAACTGTCTCTGAAACTGTCTCTGAAACTGTCTCTGAAACTGTCTGAAACTGTCTCTGAAACTGTTTCTGAAACTTTCTCTAAAACTGTCGCTGAAACTGTCTCTGAAACTATCTTTGAAACTGTCTCTGAAACTGTCTCTGAAACTGTCTCTGAAACTGTCTGAAACTGTCTCTGAAACTATCTGAAACTGTCTGAAACTGTCTCTGTAAATGTCTCTGAAACTGTCTCTGAAACTGTCCTGAAACTGTCTGAAACTGTCTCTGAAACTATCTTTGAAACTGTCTCTGAAACTGTCTGAAACTGTCTCTGAAACTGTCTCTGAAACTGTCCTGAAACTGTCTGAAACTGTCTCTGAAACTGTCTCTGAAACTATCTTTGAAACTGTCTCTGAAACTATCTTTGAAACTGTCTCTGAAACTGTCTGAAACTGTCTCTGAAACTGTCTGAAACTGTCTCTGAAACTGTCTCTGAAACTGTCTCTGAAACTGTCTGAAACTGTCTCTGAAACTGTCCTGAAACTGTCTGAAACTGTCCCTGAAACTGTCTCTGAAACCGTCTCTAAAACCGTCTCTGAAACTGTCTCTGAAACTGTCTCAGAAACTGTCTGAAACTGTTTATGAAACTGTCTCTGAAACGGTCCTGAAACTGTCTCTGAAACTGTCTCTAAAACTGTCTCTGAAACTGTCTGAAACTGTCTCTGAAACCGTCTCTAAATCTGTCTCTGAAACTGTCTCTGAAACTGTCTGAAACTGTCTCTGAAACCGTCTCTGAAACTGTCTCTGAAACTGTCTGAAACTGTCTCTGAAACTGTCTCTGAAACTGTCTATGAAACTGTCTGAAACTGTCTCTGAAACTGTCTCTGAAACTGTCTCCGAAACTGTCTGAAACTGTCTCTGAAACTGTCTCTGAAACTGTCTGAAACCGTCTCTAAAACCGTCTCTGAAACTGTCTCTGAAACTGTCTGAATCTGTCTCTGAAACTGTCTCTGAAACTGTCTCTGAAACTGTCTCTGAAACTGTCTGAAACTGTCTCTGAAACTGTCTCTGAAACTGTCTCTGAAACTTTCTCTAAAACTGTCTCTGAAACTGTCTCTGAAACTATCTTTGAAACTGTCTCTGAAACTGTCTCTGAAACTGTCTGAAACTGTCTCTGAAACTGTCTCTGAAACTATCTGAAACTGTCTGAAACTGTCTCTGTAAATGTCTCTGAAACTGTCTCTGAAACTGTCCTGAAACTGTCTGAAACTGTCTCTGAAACTGTCTCTGAAACTATCTTTGAAACTGTCTCTGAAACTGTCTGAAACTGTCTCTGAAACTGTCCTGAAACTGTCTGAAACTGTCTCTGAAACTGTCTCTGAAACTATCTTTGAAACTGTCTCTGAAACTGTCTCTGAAACTGTCTGAAACTGTCTCTGAAACTGTCTCTGAAACTGTCTCTGAAACTGTCTGAAACTGTCTCTGAAACTGTCTCTGAAACTATCTGAAACTGTCTGAAACTGTCTCTGAAAATGTCTCTGAAACTATCTGAAACTGTCTGAAACTGTCTCTGAAACTGTCTCTGAAACCGTCTCTAAAACCGTCTCTAAAACTGTCTCTGAAACTGTCTCTGAAACTGTCTCTGAAACTGTCTGAAACTGTCTCTGAAACAGTCTCTAAAACTGTCTCTGAAACTGTCTCTGAAACTGTCTGAAACTGTCTCTGAAACCGTCTCTGAAACTGTCTCTGAAACTGTCTGAAACTGTCTCTGAAACTGTCCTGAAACTGTCTGAAACTGTCTCTGAAACTGTCTCTGAAACCGTCTCTAAAACCGTCTCTGAAACTGTCTCTGAAACTGTCTGAAACTGTTTATGAAACTGTCTCTGAAACTGTCCTGAAACTGTCTCTGAAACTGTCTCTAAAACTGTCTTTGAAACTGTCTGAAACTGTCTCTGAAACCGTCTCTAAATCTGTCTCTGAAACTGTCTATGAAACTGTCTCTGAAACTGTCTCTGAAACTGTCTGAAACTGTCTCTGAAACTGTCTCTGAAACTGTCTCTGAAAATGTCTGAAACTGTCTCTGAAACCGTCTCTGAAACTGTCTCTGAAACTGTCTGAAACTGTCTCTGAAACTGTCTCTGAAACTGTCTATGAAACTGTCTGAAACTGTCTCTGAAACTGTCTCTGAAACTGTCTGAATCTGTCTCTGAAACTGTCTCTGAAACTGTCTCTGAAACTGTCTGAAACCGTCTCTAAAACCGTCTCTGAAACTGTCTCTGAAACTGTCTGAATCTGTCTCTGAAACTGTCTCTGAAACTGTCTCTGAAACTGTCTCTGAAACTGTCTGAAACTGTCTCTGAAACTGTCTCTGAAACTGTCTCTGAAACTTTCTCTAAAACTGTCTCTGAAACTGTCTCTGAAACTATCTTTGAAACTGTCTCTGAAACTGTCTCTGAAACTGTCTGAAACTGTCTCTGAAACTGTCTCTGAAACTATCTGAAACTGTCTGAAACTGTCTCTGTAAATGTCTCTGAAACTGTATCTGAAACTGTCCTGAAACTGTCTGAAACTGTCTCTGAAACTGTCTCTGAAACTATCTTTGAAACTGTCTCTGAAACTGTCTTAAACTGTCTCTGAAACTGTCCTGAAACTGTCTGAAACTGTCTCTGAAACTGTCTCTGAAACTATCTTTGAAACTGTCTCTGAAACTGTCTCTGAAACTGTCTGAAACTGTCTCTGAAACTGTCTCTGAAACTGTCTCTGAAACTGTCTGAAACTGTCTCTGAAACTGTCTCTGAAACTGTCTCTGAAACTATCTGAAACTGTCTGAAACTGTCTCTGAAACTGTCTCTGAAACCGTCTCTAAAACCGTCTCTAAAACTGTCTCTGAAACTGTCTCTGAAACTGTCTGAAACTGTTTATGAAACTGTCTCTGAAACTGTCCTGAAACTGTCTCTGAAACTGTCTCTAAAACTGTCTCTGAAACTGTCTGAAACTGTCTCTGAAACCGTCTCTAAAACTGTCTCTGAAACTGTCTCTGAAACTGTCTGAAACTGTCTCTGAAACCGTCTCTGAAACTGTCTCTGAAACTGTCTGAAACTGTCTCTGAAACTGTCCTGAAACTGTCTGAAACTGTCTCTGAAACTGTCTCTGAAACCGTCTCTAAAACCGTCTCTGAAACTGTCTCTGAAACTGTCTGAAACTGTTTATGAAACTGTCTCTGAAACTGTCCTGAAACTGTCTCTGAAACTGTCTCTAAAACTGTCTCTGAAACTGTCTGAAACTGTCTCTGAAACCGTCTCTAAAACTGTCTCTGAAACTGTCTCTGAAACTGTCTGAAACTGTCTCTGAAACCGTCTCTGAAACTGTCTCTGAAACTGTCTGAAACTGTCTCTGAAACTGTCTCTGAAACTGTCTGAAACTGTCTCTGAAACCGTCTCTGAAACTGTCTCTGAAACTGTCTGAAACTGTCTCTGAAACTGTCTCTGAAACTGTCTCTGAAACTGTCTATGAAACTGGCTGAAACTGTCTCTGAAACTGTCTCTGAAACTGTCTCTGAAACTGTCTGAAACCGTCTCTAAAACCGTCTCTGAAACTGTCTCTGAAACTGTCTGAAACTGTCTCTGAAACTGTGTCTGAAACTGTCTGAAACTGTCTCTGAAACTGTCTCTGAAACTGTCTCTGAAACTTTCTCTAAAACTGTCTCTGAAACTGTCTCTGAAACTATCTTTGAAACTGTCTCTGAAACTGTCTCTGTAAATGTCTGAAACTGTCTCTGAAACTGTCCTGAAACTGTCTGAAACTGTCTCTGAAACTGTCTCTGAAACTATCTTTGAAACTGTCTCTGAAACTGTCTGAAACTGTCTCTGAAACTGTCTCTGAAACTGTCCTGAAACTGTCTGAAACTGTCTCTGAAACTGTCTCTGAAACTATCTTTGAAACTGTCTCTGAAACTGTCTCTGAAACTATCTTTGAAACTGTCTCTGAAACTGTCTGAAACTGTCTCTGAAAATGTCTCTGAAACTGTCTCTGAAACTGTCTCTGAAACTATCTTTGAAACTGTCTCTGAAACTGTCTCTGAAACTGTCTGAAACTGTCTCTGAAACTGTCTCTGAAACTATCTGAAACTGTCTGAAACTGTCTCTGAAAATGTCTCTGAAACTGTCTCTGAAACTGTCTCTGAAACTGTCCTGAAACTGTCTGAAACTGTCTCTGAAACAGTCTCTGAAACTATCTTTGAAACTGTCTCTGAAACTGTCTGAAACTGTCTCTGAAACTGTCTCTGAAACTGTCTGAAACTGTCTCTGAAACTGTCCTGAAACTGTCTGAAACTGTCTCTGAAACCGTCTCTAAAACCGTCTCTGAAACTGTCTCTGAAACTGTCTCTGAAACTGTCTGAAACTGTTTATGAAACTGTCTCTGAAACTGTCCTGAAACTGTCTCTGAAACTGTCTCTAAAACTGTCTCTGAAACTGTCTGAAACTGTCTCTGAAACCGTCTCTAAATCTGTCTCTGAAACTGTCTCTGAAACTGTCTGAAACTGTCTCTGAAACCGTCTCTGAAACTGTCTCTGAAACTGTCTGAAACTGTCTCTGAAACTGTCTCTGAAACTGTCTATGAAACTGTCTGAAACTGTCTCTGAAACTGTCTCTGAAACTGTCTCCGAAACTGTCTGAAACCGTCTCTAAAACCGTCTCTGAAACTGTCTCTGAAACTGTCTGAATCTGTCTCTGAAACTGTCTCTGAAACTGTCCTGAAACTGTCTCTGAAACTGTCTCTAAAACTGTCTTTGAAACTGTCTGAAACTGTCTCTGAAACCGTCTCTAAATCTGTCTCTGAAACTGTCTATGAAACTGTCTCTGAAACTGTCTCTGAAACTGTCTGAAACTGTCTCTGAAACTGTCTCTGAAACTGTCTCTGAAACTGTCTCTGAAACTGTCTGAAACTGTCTCTGAAACCGTCTCTGAAACTGTCTCTGAAACTGTCTGAAACTGTCTCTGAAACTGTCTCTGAAACTGTCTATGAAACTGTCTGAAACTGTCTCTGAAACTGTCTCTGAAACTGTCTGAATCTGTCTCTGAAACTGTCTCTGAAACTGTCTCTGAAACTGTCTGAAACCGTCTCTAAAACCGTCTCTGAAACTGTCTCTGAAACTGTCTGAATCTGTCTCTGAAACTGTCTCTGAAACTGTCTCTGAAACTGTCTCTGAAACTGTCTGAAACTGTCTCTGAAACTGTCTCTGAAACTGTCTCTGAAACTTTCTCTAAAACTGTCTCTGAAACTGTCTCTGAAACTATCTTTGAAAATGTCTCTGAAACTGTCTCTGAAACTGTCTGAAACTGTCTCTGAAACTGTCTCTGAAACTATCTGAAACTGTCTGAAACTGTCTCTGTAAATGTCTCTGAAACTGTATCTGAAACTGTCCTGAAACTGTCTGAAACTGTCTCTGAAACTGTCTCTGAAACTATCTTTGAAACTGTCTCTGAAACTGTCTTAAACTGTCTCTGAAACTGTCCTGAAACTGTCTGAAACTGTCTCTGAAACTGTCTCTGAAACTATCTTTGAAACTGTCTCTGAAACTGTCTCTGAAACTGTCTGAAACTGTCTCTGAAACCGTCTCTGAAACTGTCTCTGAAACTGTCTGAAACTGTCTCTGAAACTGTCTCTGAAACTGTCTCTGAAACTATCTGAAACTGTCTGAAACTGTCTCTGAAACCGTCTCTAAAACCGTCTCTAAAACTGTCTCTGAAACTGTCTCTGAAACTGTCTGAAACTGTTTATGAAACTGTCTCTGAAACTGTCCTGAAACTGTCTCTGAAACTGTCTCTAAAACTGTCTCTGAAACTGTCTGAAACTGTCTCTGAAACCGTCTCTAAAACTGTCTCTGAAACTGTCTCTGAAACTGTCTGAAACTGTCTCTGAAACCGTCTCTGAAACTGTCTCTGAAACTGTCTGAAACTGTCTCTGAAACTGTCCTGAAACTGTCTGAAACTGTCTCTGAAACTGTCTCTGAAACCGTCTCTAAAACCGTCTCTGAAACTGTCTCTGAAACTGTCTGAAACTGTCTATGAAACTGTCTCTGAAACTGTCCTGAAACTGTCTCTGAAACTGTCTCTAAAACTGTCTCTGAAACTGTCTGAAACTGTCTCTGAAACCGTCTCTAAAACTGTCTCTGAAACTGTCTCTGAAACTGTCTGAAACTGTCTCTGAAACCGTCTCTGAAACTGTCTCTGAAACTGTCTGAAACTGTCTCTGAAACTGTCTCTGAAACTGTCTGAAACTGTCTCTGAAACCGTCTCTGAAACTGTCTCTGAAACTGTCTGAAACTGTCTCTGAAACTGTCTCTGAAACTGTCTCTGAAACTGTCTATGAAACTGGCTGAAACTGTCTCTGAAACTGTCTCTGAAACTGTCTCTGAAACTGTCTGAAACCGTCTCTAAAACCGTCTCTGAAACTGTCTCTGAAACTGTCTGAAACTGTCTCTGAAACTGTCTCTGAAACTGTGTCTGAAACTGTCTGAAACTGTCTCTGAAACTGTCTCTGAAACTGTCTCTGAAACTTTCTCTAAAACTGTCTCTGAAACTGTCTCTGAAACTATCTTTGAAACTGTCTCTGAAACTGTCTCTGAAACTGTCTCTGAAACTGTCTGAAACTGTCTCTGAAACTGTCTCTGAAACTATCTGAAACTGTCTGAAACTGTCTCTGTAAATGTCTGAAACTGTCTCTGAAACTGTCCTGAAACTGTCTGAAACTGTCTCTGAAACTGTCTCTGAAACTATCTTTGAAACTGTCTCTGAAACTGTCTGAAACTGTCTCTGAAACTGTCTCTGAAACTGTCCTGAAACTGTCTGAAACTGTCTCTGAAACTGTCTCTGAAACTATCTTTGAAACTGTCTCTGAAACTGTCTCTGAAACTATCTTTGAAACTGTCTCTGAAACTGTCTGAAACTGTCTCTGAAAATGTCTCTGAAACTGTCTCTGAAACTGTCTCTGAAACTATCTTTGAAACTGTCTCTGAAACTGTCTCTGAAACTGTCTGAAACTGTCTCTGAAACTGTCTCTGAAACTATCTGAAACTGTCTGAAACTGTCTCTGAAAATGTCTCTGAAACTGTCTCTGAAACTGTCTCTGAAACTGTCCTGAAACTGTCTGAAACTGTCTCTGAAACTGTCTCTGAAACTATCTTTGAAACTGTCTCTGAAACTGTCTGAAACTGTCTCTGAAACTGTCTCTGAAACTGTCTGAAACTGTCTCTGAAACTGTCCTGAAACTGTCTGAAACTGTCTCTGAAACCGTCTCTAAAACCATCTCTGAAACTGTCTCTGAAACTGTCTCTGAAACTGTCTGAAACTGTTTATGAAACTGTCTCTGAAACTGTCCTGAAACTGTCTCTGAAACTGTCTCTAAAACTGTCTCTGAAACTGTCTGAAACTGTCTCTGAAACCGTCTCTAAATCTGTCTCTGAAACTGTCTCTGAAACTGTCTGAAACTGTCTCTGAAACCGTCTCTGAAACTGTCTCTGAAACTGTCTGAAACTGTCTCTGAAACTGTCTCTGAAACTGTCTATGAAACTGTCTGAAACTGTCTCTGAAACTGTCTCTGAAACTGTCTCCGAAACTGTCTGAAACCGTCTCTAAAACCGTCTCTGAAACTGTCTCTGAAACTGTCTGAATCTGTCTCTGAAACTGTCTCTGAAACTGTCTGAAACTGTCTCTGAAACTGTCTCTGAATCTGTCTCTGAAACTTTCTCTAAAACTGTCTCTGAAACTGTCTCTGAAACTATATTTGAAACTGTCTCTGAAACTGTCTCTGAAACTGTCTGAAACTGTCTCTAAAACCGTCTCTGAAACTGTCTCTGAAACTGTCTCTGAAACTGTCTGAAACTGTTTATGAAACTGTCTCTGAAACTGTCCTGAAACTGTCTCTGAAACTGTCTCTAAAACTGTCTCTGAAACTGTCTGAAACTGTCTCTGAAACCGTCTCTAAATCATTCTCTGAAACTGTCTCTGAAACTGTCTGAAACTGTCTCTGAAACCGTCTCTGAAACTGTCTCTGAAACTGTCTGAAACTGTCTCTGAAACTGTCTCTGAAACTGTCTATGAAACTGTCTGAAACTGTCTCTGAAACTGTCTCTGAAACTGTCTCCGAAACTGTCTGAAACCGTCTCTAAAACCGTCTCTGAAACTGTCTCTGAAACTGTCTGAATCTGTCTCTGAAACTGTCTCTGAAACTGTCTCTGAAACTGTCTGAAACTGTCTCTGAAACTGTCTCTGAAACTGTCTCTGAAACTTTCTCTAAAACTGTCTCTGAAACTGTCTCTGAAACTATATTTGAAACTGTCTCTGAAACTGTCTCTGAAACTGTCTGAAACTGTCTCTGAAACTGTTTCTGAAACTATCTGAAACTGTCTGAAACTGTCTCTGTAAATGTCTCTGAAACTGTCTCTGAAACTGTCCTGAAACTGTCTCTGAAACTGTCTCTGAAACTATCTTTGAAACTGTCTCTGAAACTGTCTGAAACTGTCTCTGAAACTGTCTCTGAAACTGTCCTGACTGTCTGAAACTGTCTCTGAAACTGTCTCTGAAACTATCTTTGAAACTGTCTCTGAAACTGTCTCTGAAACTATCTTTGAAACTGTCTCTGAAACTGTCTGAAACTGTCTCTGAAAATGTCTCTGAAACTGTCTCTGAAACTGTCTCTGAAACTATCTTTGAAACTGTCTCTGAAACTGTCTGAAACTGTCCCTGAAACTGTCTCTGAAACTATCTGAAACTGTCTGAAACTGTCTCTGAAAATGTCTCTGAAACTGTCTCTGAAACTGTCTCTGAAACTGTCTCTGAAACTATCTTTGAAACTGTCTCTGAAACTGTCTGAAACTGTCTCTGAAACTGTCTCTGAAACTGTCTCTGAAACTGTCCTGAAACTGTCTGAAACTGTCTCTGAAACTGTCTCTGAAACTATCTTTGAAACTGTCTCTGAAACTCTCTGAAACTATCTTTGAAACTGTCTCTGAAACTGTCTGAAACTGTCTCTGAAAATGTCTCTGAAACTATCTGAAACTGTCTGAAACTGTCTCTGAAACTGTCTCTGAAACCGTCTCTGAAACCGTCTCTAAAACCGTCTCTGAAACTGTCTCTGAAACTGTCTGAAACTGTTTATGAAACTGTCTCTGAAACTGTCCTGAAACTGTCTGAAACTGTCTCTGAAACTGTCTCTGAAACTATCTTTGAAACTGTCTTTGAAACTGTCTGAAACTGTCTCTGAAACTGTCTCTGAAACTGTCTGAAACTGTCTCTGAAACCGTCTCTAAAACTGTCTCTGAAACTGTCTCTGAAACTGTCTGAAACTGTCTCTGAAACCGTCTCTGAAACTGTCTCTGAAACTGTCTCTGAAACTGTCTCTGAAACTCTCTCTGAAACTGTCTGAAACTGTCTCTGAAACTGTCTCTGAAACTGTCTGAAACTGTCTCTAAAACTGTCTCTGAAACTGTCTGAAACTGTCTCTGAAACTGTCTCTGAAACTGTCCTGAAACTGTCTGAAACTGTCTCTGAAACTGTCTCTGAAACTATCTTTGAAACTGTCTCTGAAACTGTCTCTGAAACTATCTTTGAAACTGTCTCTGAAACTGTCTGAAACTGTCTCTGAAAATGTCTCTGAAACTGTCTCTGAAACTGTCTCTGAAACTATCTTTGAAACTGTCTCTGAAACTGTCTCTGAAACTGTCTCTGAAACTGTCTGAAACTGTCCCTGAAACTGTCTCTGAAACTATCTGAAACTGTCTGAAACTGTCTCTGAAAATGTCTCTGAAACTGTCTCTGAAACTGTCTCTGAAACTGTCTCTGAAACTATCTTTGAAACTGTCTCTGAAACTGTCTGAAACTGTCTCTGAAACTGTCTCTGAAACTGTCTCTGAAACTGTCCTGAAACTGTCTGAAACTGTCTCTGAAACTGTCTCTGAAACTATCTTTGAAACTGTCTCTGAAACTCTCTGAAACTATCTTTGAAACTGTCTCTGAAACTGTCTGAAACTGTCTCTGAAAATGTCTCTGAAACTATCTGAAACTGTCTGAAACTGTCTCTGAAACTGTCTCTGAAACCGTCTCTGAAACCGTCTCTAAAACCGTCTCTGAAACTGTCTCTGAAACTGTCTGAAACTGTTTATGAAACTGTCTCTGAAACTGTCCTGAAACTGTCTGAAACTGTCTCTGAAACTGTCTCTGAAACTATCTTTGAAACTGTCTTTGAAACTGTCTGAAACTGTCTCTGAAACTGTCTCTGAAACTGTCTGAAACTGTCTCTGAAACCGTCTCTAAAACTGTCTCTGAAACTGTCTCTGAAACTGTCTGAAACTGTCTCTGAAACCGTCTCTGAAACTGTCTCTGAAACTGTCTCTGAAACTGTCTCTGAAACTCTCTCTGAAACTGTCTGAAACTGTCTCTGAAACTGTCTCTGAAACTGTCTGAAACTGTCTCTAAAACTGTCTCTGAAACTGTCTATGAAACTGTCTCTGAAACTTTCTCTGAAACTGTCTCTGAAACTGTCTCTGAAACCGTCTCTGAAACTGTCTCTGAAACTGTCTCTGAAACTGTCTCTGAAACTGTCTCTGAAACTGTCTGAAACTGTCTCTGAAACTGTCTGAAACTGTCTCTGAAACTGTCTCTGAAACTGTCTGAAACTGTCTCTGAAACTGTCCTGAAACTGTCTGAAACTGTCTCTGAAACCGTCTCTAAAACCATTTCTGAAACTGTCTCTGAAACTGTCTCTGAAACTGTCTGAAACTGTTTATGAAACTGTCTCTGAAACTGTCCTGAAACTGTCTCTGAAACTGTCTCTAAAACTGTCTCTGAAACTGTCTGAAACTGTCTCTGAAACCGTCTCTAAATCTGTCTCTGAAACTGTCTCTGAAACTGTCTGAAACTGTCTCTGAAACCGTCTCTGAAACTGTCTCTGAAACTGTCTGAAACTGTCTCTGAAACTGTCTCTGAAACTGTCTATGAAACTGTCTGAAACTGTCTCTGAAACTGTCTCTGAAACTGTCTCCGAAACTGTCTGAAACCGTCTCTAAAACCGTCTCTGAAACTGTCTCTGAAACTGTCTGAATCTGTCTCTGAAACTGTCTCTGAAACTGTCTGAAACTGTCTCTGAAACTGTCTCTGAATCTGTCTCTGAAACTTTCTCTAAAACTGTCTCTGAAACTGTCTCTGAAACTATATTTGAAACTGTCTCTGAAACTGTCTCTGAAACTGTCTGAAACTGTCTCTAAAACCGTCTCTGAAACTGTCTCTGAAACTGTCTCTGAAACTGTCTGAAACTGTTTATGAAACTGTCTCTGAAACTGTCCTGAAACTGTCTCTGAAACTGTCTCTAAAACTGTCTCTGAAACTGTCTGAAACTGTCTCTGAAACCGTCTCTAAATCTGTCTCTGAAACTGTCTCTGAAACTGTCTGAAACTGTCTCTGAAACCGTCTCTGAAACTGTCTCTGAAACTGTCTGAAACTGTCTCTGAAACTGTCTCTGAAACTGTCTATGAAACTGTCTGAAACTGTCTCTGAAACTGTCTCTGAAACTGTCTCCGAAACTGTCTGAAACCGTCTCTAAAACCGTCTCTGAAACTGTCTCTGAAACTGTCTGAATCTGTCTCTGAAACTGTCTCTGAAACTGTCTCTGAAACTGTCTGAAACTGTCTCTGAAACTGTCTCTGAAACTGTCTCTGAAACTTTCTCTAAAACTGTCTCTGAAACTGTCTCTGAAACTATATTTGAAACTGTCTCTGAAACTGTCTCTGAAACTGTCTGAAACTGTCTCTGAAACTGTTTCTGAAACTATCTGAAACTGTCTGAAACTGTCTCTGTAAATGTCTCTGAAACTGTCTCTGAAACTGTCCTGAAACTGTCTCTGAAACTGTCTCTGAAACTATCTTTGAAACTGTCTCTGAAACTGTCTGAAACTGTCTCTGAAACTGTCTCTGAAACTGTCCTGACTGTCTGAAACTGTCTCTGAAACTGTCTCTGAAACTATCTTTGAAACTGTCTCTGAAACTGTCTCTGAAACTATCTTTGAAACTGTCTCTGAAACTGTCTGAAACTGTCTCTGAAAATGTCTCTGAAACTGTCTCTGAAACTGTCTCTGAAACTATCTTTGAAACTGTCTCTGAAACTGTCTCTGAAACTGTCTCTGAAACTATCTTTGAAACTGTCTCTGAAACTGTCTGAAACTGTCCCTGAAACTGTCTCTGAAACTATCTGAAACTGTCTGAAACTGTCTCTGAAAATGTCTCTGAAACTGTCTCTGAAACTGTCTCTGAAACTGTCTCTGAAACTATCTTTGAAACTGTCTCTGAAACTGTCTGAAACTGTCTCTGAAACTGTCTCTGAAACTGTCTCTGAAACTGTCCTGAAACTGTCTGAAACTGTCTCTGAAACTGTCTCTGAAACTATCTTTGAAACTGTCTCTGAAACTCTCTGAAACTATCTTTGAAACTGTCTCTGAAACTGTCTGAAACTGTCTCTGAAAATGTCTCTGAAACTATCTGAAACTGTCTGAAACTGTCTCTGAAACTGTCTCTGAAACCGTCTCTGAAACCGTCTCTAAAACCGTCTCTGAAACTGTCTCTGAAACTGTCTGAAACTGTTTATGAAACTGTCTCTGAAACTGTCCTGAAACTGTCTGAAACTGTCTCTGAAACTGTCTCTGAAACTATCTTTGAAACTGTCTTTGAAACTGTCTGAAACTGTCTCTGAAACTGTCTCTGAAACTGTCTGAAACTGTCTCTGAAACCGTCTCTAAAACTGTCTCTGAAACTGTCTCTGAAACTGTCTGAAACTGTCTCTGAAACCGTCTCTGAAACTGTCTCTGAAACTGTCTCTGAAACTGTCTCTGAAACTCTCTCTGAAACTGTCTGAAACTGTCTCTGAAACTGTCTCTGAAACTGTCTGAAACTGTCTCTAAAACTGTCTCTGAAACTGTCTATGAAACTGTCTCTGAAACTTTCTCTGAAACTGTCTCTGAAACTGTCTCTGAAACCGTCTCTGAAACTGTCTCTGAAACTGTCTCTGAAACTGTCTCTGAAACTGTCTCTGAAACTGTCTCTGAAACTGTCTCTGAAACTGTCTGAAACTGTCTCTGAAACCGTCTCTAAAACTGTCTCTGAAACTGTCTCTGAAACTGTCTGAAACTGTCTCTGAAACCGTCTCTGAAACTGTCTCTGAAACTGTCTGAAACTGTCTCTGAAACTGTCTCTGACACTGTCTCTGAAACTGTCTGAAACTGTCTCTGAAACTGTCTCTGAAACTCTCTCTGACACTGTCTGAAACTGTCTCTGAAACTGTCTCTGAAACTGTCTGAAACTGTCTCTAAAACTGTCTCTGAAACTGTCTATGAAACTGTCTCTGAAACTGTCTCTGAAACTGTCTCTGAAACTGTCTCTGAAACCGTCTCTGAAACTGTCTCTGAAACTGTCTCTGAAACTGTCTCTGAAACTGTCTGAAACTGTCTCTGAAACTGTCTCTGAAACTGTCTGAAACCGTCTCTAAAACTGTCTCTGAAACTGTCTCTGAAACTGTCTCTGAAACCGTCTCTGAAACCGTCTCTAAAACCGTCTCTGAAACTGTCTCTGAAACTGTCTCTGAAACTGTCTGAAACTGTTTATGAAACTGTCTCTGAAACTGTCCTGAAACTGTCTGAAACTGTCTCTGAAACTGTCTCTGAAACTATCTTTGAAACTGTCTCTGAAACTGTCTGAAACTGTCTCTGAAACTGTCTGAAACTGTCTCTGAAACCGTCTCTAAAACTGTCTCTGAAACTGTCTCTGAAACTGTCTGAAACTGTCTCTGAAACCGTCTCTGAAACTGTCTCTGAAACTGTCTGAAACTGTCTCTGAAACTGTCTCTGACACTGTCTCTGAAACTGTCTGAAACTGTCTCTGAAACTGTCTCTGAAACTGTCTGAAACCGTCTCTAAAACTGTCTCTGAAACTGTCTCTGAAACTGTCTCTGAAACTGTCTCTGAAACCGTCTCTAAAACCGTCTCTGAAACTGTCTCTGAAACTGTCTCTGAAACTGTCTGAAACTGTTTATGAAACTGTCTCTGAAACTGTCCTGAAACTGTCTGAAACTGTCTCTGAAACTGTCTCTAAAACTATCTTTGAAACTGTCTCTGAAACTGTCTGAAACTGTCTCTGAAACTGTCTCTGAAACTGTCTGAAACTGTCTCTGAAACCGTCTCTAAAACTGTCTCTGAAACTGTCTCTGAAACTGTCTGAAACTGTCTCTGAAACCGTCTCTGAAACTGTCTCTGAAACTGTCTGAAACTGTCTCTGAAACTGTCTCTGAAACTGTCTGAAACTGTCTCTGAAACTGTCTCTGAAACTGTCTGAAACCGTCTCTAAAACTGTCTCTGAAACTGTCTATGAAACTGTCTCTGAAACTGTCTCTGAAACTGTCTCTGAAACCGTCTCTGAAACTGTCTCTGAAACTGTCTGAAACTGTCTCTGAAACTGTCTCTGAAACTGTCTGAAACTGTCTCTGAAACTGTCTCTGAAACTGTCTCTGAAACTGTCTCTGAAACTGTCTCTGAAACCGTCTCTGAAACTGTCTCTGAAACTGTCTCTGAAACTGTCTGAAACTGTCTCTGAAACTGTCTCTGAAACTGTCTCTGAAACTGTCTCTAAAACTGTCTCTGAAACTGTCTCTGAAACTGTCTATGAAACTGTCTCTGAAACCGTCTCTAAAACTGTCTCTGAAACTGTCTATGAAACTGTCTCTGAAACTGTCTCTGAAACCGTCTCTGAAACTGTCTCTGAAACTGTCTGAAACTGTCTCTGAAACTGTCTCTGAAACTGTCTCTCAAACTGTCTGAAACTGTCTCTGAAACTGTCTCTGAAACTGTTTGAAACCGTCTCTAAAACTGTCTCTGAAACTGTCTATGAAACTGTCTCTGAAACTGTCTCTGAAACTGTCTCTGAAACTGTCTCTGAAACCGTCTCTGAAACTGTCTCTGAAACTGTCTGAAACTGTCTCTGAAACTGTCTCTGAAACTGTCTCTGAAACTGTCCTGAAACTGTCTGAAACTGTCTCTGAAACTGTCTCTGAAACTATCTTTGAAACTGTCTCTGAAACTCTCTGAAACTATCTTTGAAACTGTCTCTGAAACTGTCTGAAACTGTCTCTGAAACTATCTTTGAAACTGTCTCTGAAACTGTCTGAAACTGTCTCTGAAACTGTCTCTGAAACTGTCTCTGAAACTGTCCTGAAACTGTCTGAAACTGTCTCTGAAACTGTCTCTGAAACTATCTTTGAAACTGTCTCTGAAACTCTCTGAAACTATCTTTGAAACTGTCTCTGAAACTGTCTGAAACTGTCTCTGAAAATGTCTCTGAAACTATCTGAAACTGTCTGAAACTGTCTCTGAAACTGTCTCTGAAACCGTCTCTGAAACCGTCTCTAAAACCGTCTCTGAAACTGTCTCTGAAACTGTCTGAAACTGTTTATGTAACTGTCTCTGAAACTGTCCTGAAACTGTCTGAAACTGTCTCTGAAACTGTCTCTGAAACTATCTTTGAAACTGTCTTTGAAACTGTCTGAAACTGTCTCTGAAACTGTCTCTGAAACTGTCTGAAACTGTCTCTGAAACCGTCTCTAAAACTGTCTCTGAAACTGTCTCTGAAACTGTCTGAAACTGTCTCTGAAACCGTCTCTGAAACTGTCTCTGAAACTGTCTCTGAAACTGTCTGAAACTGTCTCTGAAACTGTCTCTGAAACTGTCTGAAACTGTCTCTAAAACTGTCTCTGAAACTGTCTCTGAAACTGTCTCTGAAACTGTCTCTGAAACCGTCTCTGAAACTGTCTCTGAAACTGTCTCTGAAACTGTCTCTGAAACTGTCTGAAACTGTCTCTGAAACTGTCTCTGAAACTGTCTGAAACCGTCTCTGAAACTGTCTCTGAAACTGTCTCTGAAACTGTCTCTGAAACCGTCTCTGAAACCGTCTCTAAAACCGTCTCTGAAACTGTCTCTGAAACTGTCTCTGAAACTGTCTGAAACTGTTTATGAAACTGTCTCTGAAACTGTCCTGAAACTGTCTGAAACTGTCTCTGAAACTGTCTCTGAAACTATCTTTGAAACTGTCTCTGAAACTGTCTGAAACTGTCTCTGAAACTGTCTGAAACTGTCTCTGAAACCGTCTCTAAAACTGTCTCTGAAACTGTCTCTGAAACTGTCTGAAACTGTCTCTGAAACCGTCTCTGAAACTGTCTCTGAAACTGTCTGAAACTGTCTCTGAAACTGTCTCTGACACTGTCTCTGAAACTGTCTGAAACTGTCTCTGAAACTGTCTCTGAAACTGTCTGAAACCGTCTCTAAAACTGTCTCTGAAACTGTCTCTGAAACTGTCTCTGAAACTGTCTCTGAAACTGTCTGAAACTGTCTCTGAAACCGTCTCTAAAACCGTCTCTGAAACTGTCTCTGAAACTGTCTCTGAAACAGTCTGAAACTGTTTATGAAACTGTCTCTGAAACTGTCCTGAAACTGTCTGAAACTGTCTCTGAAACTGTCTCTAAAACTATCTTTGAAACTGTCTCTGAAACTGTCTGAAACTGTCTCTGAAACTGTCTCTGAAACTGTCTGAAACTGTCTCTGAAACCGTCTCTAAAACTGTCTCTGAAACTGTCTCTGAAACTGTCTGAAACTGTCTCTGAAACCGTCTCTGAAACTGTCTCTGAAACTGTCTGAAACTGTCTCTGAAACTGTCTCTGAAACTGTCTGAAACTGTCTCTGAAACTGTCTCTGAAACTGTCTGAAACCGTCTCTAAAACTGTCTCTGAAACTGTCTATGAAACTGTCTCTGAAACTGTCTCTGAAACTGTCTCTGAAACCGTCTCTGAAACTGTCTCTGAAACTGTCTGAAACTGTCTCTGAAACTGTCTCTGAAACTGTCTGAAACTGTCTCTGAAACTGTCTCTGAAACTGTCTCTGAAACTGTCTCTGAAACTGTCTCTGAAACCGTCTCTGAAACTGTCTGAAACTGTCTCTGAAACTGTCTCTGAAACTGTCTCTGAAACTGTCTGAAACTGTCTCTGAAACTGTCTCTGAAACTGTCTCTGAAACTGTCTCTAAAACTGTCTCTGAAACTGTCTCTGAAACTGTCTATGAAACTGTCTCTGAAACCGTCTCTAAAACTGTCTCTGAAACTGTCTATGAAACTGTCTCTGAAACTGTCTCTGAAACCGTCTCTGAAACTGTCTCTGAAACTGTCTGAAACTTTCTCTGAAACTGTCTCTGAAACTGTCTCTGAAACTGTCTGAAACTGTCTCTGAAACTGTCTCTGAAACTGTTTGAAACCGTCTCTAAAACTGTCTCTGAAACTGTCTATGAAACTGTCTCTGAAACTGTCTCTGAAACTGTCTCTGAAACCGTCTCTGAAACTGTCTCTGAAACTGTCTGAAACTGTCTCTGAAACTGTCTCTGAAACTGTCTGAAACTGTCTCTGAAACCGTCTCTAAAACTGTCTCTGAAACTGTCTCTGAAACTGTCTGAAACTGTCTCTGAAACCGTCTCTGAAACTGTCTGAAACTGTCTCTGAAACTGTCTCTGAAACTGTCTGAAACTGTCTCTGAAACTGTCTCTGAAACAGTCTGAAACCGTCTCTAAAACTGTCTCTGAAACTGTCTATGAAACTGTCTCTGAAACTGTCTCTGAAACTGTCTCTGAAACCGTCTCTGAAACTGTCTCTGAAACTGTCTGAAACTGTCTCTGAAACTGTCTCTGAAACTGTCTGAAACTGTCTCTGAAACTGTCTCTGAAACTGTCTCTGAAACTGTTTGAAACCGTCTCTAAAACTGTCTCTGAAACTGTCCTGAAACTGTCTCTGAAACTGTCTCTGAAACTGTCTCTGAAACTGTCTCTGAAACTGTCTCTGAAACCGTCTGAAACTGTCTCTGAAACTGTCTCTGAAACTGTCTCTGAAACTGTCTGAAACTGTCTCTGAAACTGTCTCTGAAACTGTCTCTAAAACTGTCTCTGAAACTGTCTCTGAAACTGTCTATGAAACTGTCTCTGAAACCGTCTCTAAAACTGTCTCTGAAACTGTCTATGAAACTGTCTCTGAAACTGTCTCTGAAACCGTCTCTGAAACTGTCTCTGAAACTGTCTGAAACTGTCTCTGAAACTGTCTCTGAAACTGTCTCTGAAACTGTCTGAAACTGTCTCTGAAACTGTCTCTGAAACTGTTTGAAACCGTCTCTAAAACTGTCTCTGAAACTGTCTATGAAACTGTCTCTGAAACTGTCTCTGAAACTGTCTCTGAAACTGTCTCTGAAACCGTCTCTGAAACCGTCTCTGAAACTGTCTGAAACTGTCTCTGAAACTGTCTCTGAAACTGTCTCTGAAACTGTCTGAAACTGTCTCTGAAACTGTCTCTGAAACTGTCTCTAAAACTGTCTCTGAAACTGTCTCTGAAACTGTCTATGAAACTGTCTCTGAAACCGTCTCTAAAACTGTCTCTGAAACTGTCTCTGAAACTGTCTCTGAAACTGTCTCTGAAACTGTCTCTGAAACCGTCTCTGAAACTGTCTCTGAAACTGTCTGAAACTGTCTCTGAAACTGTCTCTGAAACTGTCTCTGAAACCGTCTGAAACTGTCTCTGAAACTGTCTCTGAAACTGTTTGAAACCGTCTCTAAAACTGTCTCTGAAACTGTCTATGAAACTGTCTCTGAAACTGTCTCTGAAACTGTCTCTGAAACTGTCTGAAACTGTCTCTGAAACTGTCTCTGAAACTGTCTATGAAACTGTCTCCGAAACTGTCTCTGAAACTGTCTCTGAAACTGTCTCTGAAACCGTCTCTGAAACTGTCTGAAACTGTCTCTGAAACTGTCTCTGAAACTGTCTCTGAAACTGTCTGAAACTGTCTCTGAAACTGTCTCTGAAACTGTTTGAAACCGTCTCTAAAACTGTCTCTGAAACTGTCTATGAAACTGTCTCTGAAACTGTCTCTGAAACTGTCTCTGAAACTGTCTGAAACTGTCTCTGAAACTGTCTCTGAAACTGTCTATGAAACTGTCTCTGAAACTGTCTCTGAAACTATCTGAAACTGTCTGAAACTGTCTCTGAAACCGTCTCTGAAACTGTCTCTGAAACTGTCTGAAACTGTCTCTGAAACTGTCTCTGAAACTGTCTCTGAAACTGTCTGAAACTGTCTCTGAAACTGTCTCTGAAACTGTTTGAAACCGTCTCTAAAACTGTCTCTGAAACTGTCTATGAAACTGTCTCTGAAACTGTCTCTGAAACTGTCTCTGAAACCGTCTCTGAAACCGTCTCTGAAACTGTCTGAAACTGTCTCTGAAACTGTCTCTGAAACTGTCTCTGAAACTGTCTGAAACTGTCTCTGAAACTGTCTCTTAAACTGTCTCTAAAACTGTCTCTGAAACTGTCTCTGAAACTGTCTATGAAACTGTCTCTGAAACCGTCTCTAAAACTGTCTCTGAAACTGTCTCTGAAACTGTCTCTGAAACTGTCTCTGAAACTGTCTCTGAAACCGTCTCTGAAACTGTCTCTGAAACTGTCTGAAACTGTCTCTGAAACTGTCTCTGAAACTGTCTCTGAAACCGTCTGAAACTGTCTCTGAAACTGTCTCTGAAACTGTTTGAAACCGTCTCTAAAACTGTCTCTGAAACTGTCTATGAAACTGTCTCTGAAACTGTCTCTGAAACTGTCTCTGAAACTGTCTGAAACTGTCTCTGAAACTGTCTCTGAAACTGTCTATGAAACTGTCTCCGAAACTGTCTCTGAAACTGTCTCTGAAACTGTCTCTGAAACCGTCTCTGAAACTGTCTGAAACTGTCTCTGAAACTGTCTCTGAAACTGTCTCTGAAACTGTCTGAAACTGTCTCTGAAACTGTCTCTGAAACTGTTTGAAACCGTCTCTAAAACTGTCTCTGAAACTGTCTATGAAACTGTCTCTGAAACTGTCTCTGAAACTGTCTCTGAAACTGTCTGAAACTGTCTCTGAAACTGTCTCTGAAACTGTCTATGAAACTGTCTCTGAAACTGT
>NW_027315996.1:67500-80838 GCF_026437365.1 Eucyclogobius newberryi
GCAGGACTAAACCAGGACTAAACCAGGACTAAACCAGGTCTAAACCAGGACTAAAGCAGGACTAAACCAGGTCTAAACCAGGACTAAACCAGGACTAAACCAGGACTAAACCAGGACTAAACCAGGTCTAAACCAGGACTAAACAGTCAAACATCAGCAGTGTTTTAGAGTGAAATAAACAGAGAAGTTTAAAGAGAGAAAGAGCAACATTTGTCTTCATTTAGACTGAGACTGGCACATGCATCCTGATTAGAGCGGGCGAGCGAGACACAGGTATGTGAGGGGGAGAGAGAGGGAGGGGGAGGAGCCTTTGACTTTTAGCCTCACATTATTTTAAACACAGATTCAGTCTGAGCATCATCAGTCCTGATTTCACACCTTCAAAAGTAAAAACAGCGCCCCCTGCCGCACTGTCCACACACCCCACCCCTCTAGTGGGAGTCCTGGTTCAGACCGGGTTCAGACCGGGTTTAGTCCTGGTTTAGTCCTGTTTTAGTCCTGTTTTAGACCTGGTTTAGTCCTGGTTTAGTCCTGGTTTAGTCCTGGTTTAGTCCTGTTTTAGTCCTGTTTTAGACCTGTTTTAGTCCTGTTTTAGACCTGGTTTAGTCCTGGTTTAGTCCTGGTTTAGTCCTGGTTTAGACCTGGTTTAGTCCTGGTTTAGACCTGGTTTAGACCTGGTTTAGTCCTGGTTTAGTCCTGTTTTAGACCTGGTTTAGTCCTGGTTTAATACTGGTTTAGTCCTGGTTTAGTCCTGGTTTAGTCCTGGTTTAGTCCTGGTTCAGACCGGGTTTAGTCCTGGTTCAGACCGGGTTTAGTCCTGGTTTAGACGTGGTTTAGTCCCGTCCTCCTCCCTGTGTCAGATGCCCTCCCAGAGTGTGGGTTTGTGACATTTGGAACAGAGCCGTGTAACCTTCCCCTCAGTTACCCACAATCCCCTGGGGCCTGCTCCCACCAGCTGCTGCGGCTAACGCCGATGCTAACGCTAACACACACACAGAGCTTGAGCCAGACGAGTGTGGAATTATTAATGAGGCGTTTGGACCTGTTGGACTGAACCTGGACTAGACTTGGACCAGAGCCAAGGACCAGGGGCCAAACTGGGACTAAACAGGGGTCAAACTGGGACTAAACTGGGACTAAACAGGGGCCAAACTGGGACTAAACAGGGGTCAAACTGGGACTAAACTGGGACTAAACAGGGGCCAAACTGGGACTAAACTGGGACTAAACAGGGGCCAAACTGGGACTAAACAGGGGTCAAACTGGGACTAAACAGGGGTCAAACTGGGACTAAACTGGGACTAAACAGGGGCCAAACTGGGACTAAACAGGGGTCAAACTGGGACTAAACTGGGACTAAACAGGGGCCAAACTGGGACTAAACTGGGACTAAACAGGGGCCAAACTGGGACTAAACTGGGACTAAACAGGGGCCAAACTGGGACTAAACTGGGACTAAACAGGGGTCGAACTGGGACTAAACTGGGACTAAACAGGGGCCAAACTGGGACTAAACTGGGACTAAACAGGGGCCAAACTGGGACTAAACTGGGACTAAACAGGGGTCGAACTGGGACTAAACTGGGACTAAACAGGGGCCAAACTGGGACTAAACTGGGACTAAACAGGGGCCAAACTGGGACTAAACTGGGACTAAAGGCTCACGACTTCCTCTAACCAGCTGCAAAATGGTACATCAAGACAAATTAGATGAAAACTGGCTCTGGTCCTGGTTTAGTCCTGGTTTAGACCTGGTTTAGTTCTGGTTTAGTCCTGGTTTAGTCCTGGTTTAGACCTGGTTTAGTTCTGGTTTAGTCCTGGTTTAGTCCTGGTTTAGTCCTGGTTTAGACCTGGTTTAGACCTGGTTTAGTCCTGGTTTAGACCTGGTTTAGACCTGGTTTAGACCTGGTTTAGTCCTGGTTTAGACCTGGTTTAGTCCTGGTTTAGACCTGGTTTAGACCTGGTTTAGTCCTGGTTTAGTCCTGGTTTAGTCCTGGTTTAGACCTGGTTTAGACCTGGTTTAGACCTGGTTTAGACCTGGTTTAGTCCTGGTTTAGTCCTGGTTTAGTCCTGGTTTAGACCTGGTTTAGTCCTGGTTTAGACCTGGTTTAGACCTGGTTTAGACCTGGTTTAGACCTGGTTTAGTCCTGGTTTAGTCCTGGTTTAGTCCTGGTTTAGTCCTGGTTTAGACCTGGTTTAGACCTGGTTTAGTCCTGGTTTAGTCCTGGTTTAGTCCTGGTTTAGACCTGGTTTAGACCTGGTTTAGACCTGGTTTAGACCTGGTTTAGTCCTGGTTTAGTCCTGGTTTAGTCCTGGTTTAGACCTGGTTTAGTCCTGGTTTAGACCTGGTTTGGACCTGGTTTAGACCTGGTTTAGACCTGGTTTAGTCCTGGTTTAGACCTGGTTTAGACCTGGTTTAGACCTGGTTTAGACCTGGTTTAGTCCTGGTTTAGACCTGGTTTAGACCTGGTTTAGACCTGGTTTAGACCTGGTTTAGAAGAGCGTAAACTTCAGCAGAAACAGAATCTTTAAAAGGTTCAGACTTTCTGCTCTTTTTCCACCGACTTTAAATTCTCGTCTCGTCTCAAGGTCGAGCTCTCGTTCTCTTCTGCTGCACATCGGGCGAGCGAGGGGTCAGAGGTTACGCGCCTATAGTCCCACTGGACCTGAGACTGACAGCAAGGACTAAAGCAGGACCAAACCAGTACTAATCTAGGCCTAAACTGGGACTAATCCAGGTCTAAACCAGGACTAAACCAGGTCTAAACCAGGACTAAACCAGGGACTAAAAGAGCCACAAAACAAACACTCTAAAGTGTAAGTACAAAGGCCTGGTCACATCGCCATGGTAACGTCGTGAAACCAGTCCAACTGTTAAACTTGGTGTCTGCGGAAACCCCTCCCTGTGGGCGGGGCTAATTTAACTCTGTTATGGCCTTTAAAAAGCTTTGAAGCTTTTTTTTGAAACTTAAACTCATCTCTGTCCGACTGCAAACAGCTGTGGAGCGGTCGTCACGGTGACACACAGGAAGTGACACGAGACACCGCTTTCTGTCACAGCTGTCAATCAACATGCCAGCCAATCAGTGAAGAAAGACAGTGAGGAGTCTTGGATTTACCATGGTTTTGTTCTCTTTAATGCTGCTGCTTTAGTCCTTATTTACTTTAGTTTGTTAGTTAGTTTTCCTTTGTTTAGTCTCATTTGGTTTAAAGACAATCTCTACTGTGAAGCGTGAGGGAAACATCATGGGACAGGACGACTGCTCTGTTTTAAGGAGAGGATGAATGTGGCCATGACAACCTCCTTCTCTCAGTGAGAACATTGAAGATGGGGCGTGGCTGAAGATGGGGCGTGGCTGAAGATGGGGCGTGGCTGAAGATGGGGCGTGGCTGAAGATGGGGCGTGGCTGAAGATGGGGCGTGGCTGAAGGCTGAAGATGGGGCGTGGCTGAAGATGGGGCGTGGCTGAAGATGGGGCGTGGCTGAAGATGGGGCGTGGCTGAAGATGGAGCGTGGCTGAAGATGGAGCGTGGCTGAAGGCTGAAGATGGGGCGTGGCTGAAGATGGGGCGTGGCTGAAGATGGGGCGTGGCTGAAGATGGAGCGTGGCTGAAGATGGGGCGTGGCTGAAGATGGGGCGTGGCTGAAGATGGAGCGTGGCTGAAGATGGGGCGTGGCTGAAGATGGGGCGTGGCTGAAGATGGGGCGTGGCTGAAGATGGAGCGTGGCTGAAGATGGGGCGTGGCTGAAGATGGGGCGTGGCTGAAGATGGGGCGTGGCTGAAGATGGAGCGTGGCTGAAGATGGGGCGTGGCTGAAGATGGGGCGTGGCTGAAGATGGGGCGTGGCTGAAGATGGAGCGTGGCTGAAGATGGGGCGTGGCTGAAGATGGGGCGTGGCTGAAGATGGGGCGTGGCTGAGTCTTCCACATGACAATGACCCGAAGCACACGGCCAAGAACCAATGAGTGGCTCCATATGAAGCACATCAAGGTTCTAGTCTCAGACCTAAATCCAATGGAACGTCTTTGGAGGAGCTCAAACTCTGTTGCTCAGCAACAGCCCTGACACCTGACGGAGCAGATCTGTGTGGAGGCGTGGCCAAAGTCCGGCTGCAGTGTGTGAAACCTGATCCAGAACCACAGGACACGTCTGACCTCTGCAGCTGTAAATGCTTCTGTACCAAATAATAACTCAGAGACTTTAAAGTTGTGCGACGATCGTGTTAAAGTTGTGCGACGATCGTGTTAAAGTTGTGCGACGATCGTGTTAAAGTTGTGCGACGATCGTGTTAAAGTTGTGCGACGATCGTGTTAAAGTTGTGCGACGATCGTGTTAAAGTTGTGTAACGATCTTTGTTAATTGTGAGCCTTTAAAGTCGGTGGAGGTGATTGAAGCGTCGTTAAAGTCGCCGAAACACAAAGGCGGCGGCGGATTCTTTTCATGGTGAAACTCCTTCGTGCAGATGGCGCCGCGTCTGTCGAGATCTGAAGCGGCGAGATCGACCCGCTCACAAAACGCTCACGAAACGCCGCCAGGGTCAAAGGTCGCATCGTGTGTGAAGATGAAGAGGAAGCCACAGACGGACGGCGATCAAACACAAACGAGTCCGACAGATCAGAGGCAGAACAAGCGACAGAACGAGCGGTGGAACGAGCGGCGGAACGAGCGACGGAACGAGCGACGGAACGAGCGACGGAACGAGCGGCGGAACAAGCGACGGAACGAGCGACGGAACGAGCGGCGGAACGAGCGGCGGAACGAGCGACGGAACGAGCGACGGAACGAGCGGCGGAACGAGCGACGGAACGAGCGACGGAACGAGCGACGGAACGAGCGACGGAACGAGCGACGGAACGAGCGGCGGAACGAGCGACGGAACGAGCGGCGGAACGAGCGACGGAACGAGCGACGGAACGAGCGGCGGAACGAGCGACGGAACGAGCGGCGGAAACGAGCGACGGAACGAGCGACGGAACGAACAGTGACTAATCCAGGACTAAACCAGGTTTTCCTCATCGTGAAGATGTTTAACGACTTCAGAACGTGAATGAAACGGACACAAACGTGAACAACAGAACGGTTCTGACTTGGACGGGTTCTGAAACGTCTTGAAAACGATTTACCACCGATTAAAACAACATTCATCAAATCATACATCGTGTACATGACCACGGGATTCGTCTTTCCACGTGGTTGTTTCTGAAATGCAGGAGTCGGGTTTAAAACTGAAAGAGCATCACTTGCAGCTGTTTGTCCAGTAGGAGGAGCTGTTTGTCCAGTAGGAGGAGCTGTTTGTCCAGCAGGAGGAGCTGTTTGTCCAGCAGGAGGAGCTGTTTGTCCAGTAGGAGGAGCTGTTTGTCCAGTAGGAGGAGCTGTTTGATTTGATTGTGAACGTGTTTCTCCAGGATCCAGATCATTTTTTCTGGAGTAGATGTACTAACGAGCTGGAGTCATGTGACCAGCTCCTGCTCCGGGCGGGAGGGCATCTGACACTTTAATCCTCTTTGTTCCTTCATTATCTTGTCCTTTTGAATCTAAAGTTCAGCGTCTTCATCAAAGCGGCTCAAACACGATCCATCAGCGACAATTAGCATGAGATTAACGAGGAGCAGCGAGGAGCAGGGAGGAGCAGTGAGGAGCAGAGAGGAGCAGTGAGGAGCAGTGAGGAGCAGAGAGGAGCAGAGAGGAGCATGTGAGGAGCAGAGAGGAGCAGAGAGGAGCAGGGAGGAGCAGTGAGGAGCAGAGGAGCAGAGAGGAGCAGGGAGGAGCAGTGAGGAGCAGAGGAGCAGTGAGGAGCAGAGAGGAGCAGGGAGGAGCAGAGAGGAGCATGTGAGGAGCAGAGAGGAGCAGGGAGGAGCAGGGAGGAGCAGATAGGAGCATGTGAGGAGCAGAGAAGAGCAGGGAGGAGCAGGGAGGAGCAGGGAGGAGCAGAGAGGAGCATGTGAGGAGCAGAGAGGAGCAGGGAGGAGCAGGGAGGAGCAGAGAGGAGCATGTGAGGAGCAGAGAGGAGCAGAGAGGAGCAGGGAGGAGCAGAGAGGAGCAGAGAGGAGCATGTGAGGAGCAGAGAGGAGCAGGGAGGAGCAGGGAGGAGCAGAGAGGAGCAGGGAGGAGCAGGGAGGAGCAGAGAGGAGCATGTGAGGAGCAGAGAGGAGCAGGGAGGAGCAGAGAGGAGCAGAGAGGAGCAGGGAGGAGCAGGGAGGAGCAGAGAGGAGCAGGCTCAACATTAGCATCAGTGGAAACACGGAGCTTCAGCGTTTGGAGCTAGAAACAGAGACTGAGAAACTGATCTGCTCCAAATGAACCAGTGGAAACGGGGCGTCGTGGCTCTCACCTGCAGGGTGTGACTCTCACCTGCAGGGTGTGGCTTTCACCTGCAGGGTGTGACTCTCACCTGCAGGGTGTGGCTTTCACCTGCAGGGTGTGGCTCTCACCTGCAGGGTGTGGCTCTCACCTGCAGGGTGTGGCTCTCACCTGCAGGGTGTGGCTCTCACCTGCAGGATGTGGCTCTCACCTGCAGGGTGTGGCTCTCACCTGCAGGGTGTGGCTCTCACCTGCAGGGTGTGGCTCTCACCTGCAGGGTGTGGCTCTCACCTGCAGGATGTGGCTCCCCAGGTGAGGTTCAAAAAGGTCCGAGGCCATGACGCTCTGGCTCCGCCTCCTCTGAGCTCCGATCGCTTCAACATCCAAAAAACACACGGACGAAAAGAAAAAGAGGGAGAGAGACAGGACAAAGACATGTGAGACGAGTGAGACAGGCAAGCACAACACTACAGCCTAAAGAGGGAGAGGGGGAGGGAGGGGGGGAGGGAGAGAGAGAGAACACTACAGCCTAAAGAGGGAGAGGGGGAGGGAGGGGGGGAGGGAGAGAGAGAGAACACTACAGCCTAAAGAGGGAGAGGGGGAGGGAGGGGGGGAGGGAGAGAGAGAGAACACTACAGCCTAAAGATGGAGAGGGGGAGGGAGGGGGGAGGGAGAGAGAGAGAACACTACAGCCTAAAGAGGGAGAGGGGGAGGGAGGGAGAGAGGGGGAGAGAGAGAACACTACAGCCTAAAGAGGGAGGGGGGGAGGGAGGGGGGGAGGGAGAGAGAGAGGGGGAGAGAGAGAACACTACAGCCTAAAGAGGGAGAGGGGGAGGGAGGGGGGAGAGAGAGAGAACACTACAGCCTAAAGAGGGAGAGGGGGAGGGAGGGGGGAGAGAGAGAGAACACTACAGCCTAAAGAGGGAGAGGGGGAGGGAGGGGGGGAGGGAGAGAGAGCGGGAGGCAACACTACAGCCTAAAGAGGAAGAGGGGGAGGGAGGGAGGGGGCGGTGAGGGGGAGGGGGAGGTGAAGAAGGGGGAGGTGAGGGAGAGGGGGAGGTGAAGAAGGGGGAGGTGAGGGAGAGGGGGAGGTGAAGAAGGGGGAGGTGTGGGAGAGGGGGAGGTGAAGAAGGGGGAGGTGTGGGAGAGGGGGAGGTGAAGAAGGGGGAGGTGAGGGAGAGGGGGAGGTGAAGAAGGGGGAGACATAAAGAGACATAAAGAGAGAAAGAGTTTAGAATCAGGAAGAGAAAAAAAGACAAAAAGAATGGAGGCCGAGAGGAAGGAGAGAGATGGAGAAAGACAGAAAAGAAAGAGAGAAAGGGGGAGAAAATGGAGAGAAAGAAGTGAGGAGAGGAGAGATAAGGGGCTGAGGAGAGGAAGGAGGAGAGGAGGAGAAAGGGGGAGGAGCAAGGCAGAGACACCTAGTGGTACAGAGAGACACAGCAGCCTAGTGCACAGACAACATGGCACAAGACAAGAGCACCAGGTCAGAGTCAGGTTAGCAACAATAGCACTGTTAGCACTGTTAGCACTGTTAGCATGGTTAGCACTGTTAGCATGGTTAGCTTTACACATTCAGTAACATTCACGGCGTTAGCATTGAGCTAAAGAAGACGTAAATAAAGTTAGAAACACAGAGTTTAATAATGTGTGCTGCAGGTGAAGCGTCTGGGGAGGGGGGAGTCTGACACGCAGTGGGACAAACATGAGCTCATCATATGGCTATTTCTTTTGTAAAAATGTCACAAATAAAGCAATCGAGAGCTTTTAATGTTTAATCTACTGCTCCACATTTTCAAATGTTTATTTAAGCCTCAGTTAAGCGTCAGTTAAGCATCAGTTAAGCGTCAGTTAAGCATCAGTTAAGCATCAGTTAAGCATCAGTTAAGCATCAGTTAAGCATCAGTTAAGCGTCAGTTAAGCATCAGTTAAGCATCAGTTAAGCGTCAGTTAAGCGTCAGTTAAGCATCAGTTAAGCCTCAGTTAAGCATCAGTTAAGCATCAGTTAAGCGTCAGTTGAGCATCAGTTAAGCATCAGTTAAGCATCAGTTAAGCGTCAGTTAAGCATCAGTTAAGCATCAGTTAAGCGTCAGTTAAGCGTCAGTTAAGCATCAGTTAAGCCTCAGTTAAGCATCAGTTAAGCGTCAGTTAAGCGTCAGTTAAGCATCAGTTAAGCCTCAGTTAAGCATCAGTTAAGCGTCAGTTAAGCGTCAGTTAAGCCTCAGTTAAGCATCAGTTAAGCGTCAGTTAAGCGTCAGTTAAGCATCAGTTAAGCATCAGTTAAGCGTCAGTTAAGCATCAGTTAAGCCTCAGTTAAGCATCAGTTAAGCGTCAGTTAAGCGTCAGTTAAGCCTCAGTTAAGCATCAGTTAAGCGTCAGTTAAGCGTCAGTTAAGCGTCAGTTAAGTGTCAGTTAATCGTCAGTTAAGCGTCAGTTAAGCGTCAGTTGGAGCTTTTCGCTGTCAAAAGTTTGTGATTCAATTCCGTAAATGCAGCGCTTTTCACTTGTTTTCTTTTGGCACAACACAATGTTGACAAAAAAGTATAACTTCATTCCAACAGAAAAAGTCTTTAAATTTATTAATTGAGGTTTAATTGTCAGACAAATGTGAAATATCCGTCAAATGAATCTCAAATATCGTCTCATACTCTTGTAACTATGAACAACAAACTCCACATTCAAACGCTGCATGAGATTATCTAAAACCTCTAAACACGACTAAATCCAAACAAAGAACAACGCCAATAAATGTTGCTAACGTTAGCCTTGAGTTATTGAAGTTCATAGTTTCCCTTCTGTTCCAGTCTGTTTTTCTTCACAAATGTTGAATAAACCAGTACGATTATCACTGAATACTCCATAATCCATCAGTGCTGCAGCCTCTCCAGCACTTACATGCTCTCTGGTGGCACAGTTTGGTATTACAAGCAGACAGAATGACTCATCAGTTCTCACTTGGTTGTGCGTTTCATCAGTTCGTCAAATTTGATATCGATATACGAAAGACATAAGAACATGAAAAACTCAACAGCAGAATGAAACTGACGAGCGCACGAGGTGCACGTGTTAGCATGTTAGCATCACAAGTTAGCATATTATGACCTCACTCTGAAATCAGCACAATCAGTGGCCGATGAGTTATTGTGAGTTTCCCTCATCACAAAACACTGCGTTCAACTTTTGTCTAAAGTAGTTCATCTTTCGTCTTTAAATGAAAACGTAACGATAAACGTAAGAATACTACGGAACATCACGAGACGAGTCACATTGTCCACAAGTGTCGATGACTTCACTCTGAAAACTCGAGTTTCGTCACATCGTGTTTGATCCTGAAAGGTTTGATTTGTGCCACAGACAAACTCGACTCTAACGAGGCCCCGAGAGACTTTAACACCTCGGGCAGCGAGCGGGAGCCACGTGTGACCTCGCGCTCTTGGGCAAGACACTTCGGGAAGAGGAAAGGGTCAGAGGAGCAGAGGAGAGCTGCAACTAACACTGACTTCACTGCTGCTCAGACCTCCCTCTCTTCAGTGAGACTCGTCGCTCTGATGAAGATGGACGGCTGGACAGAGGACGAATGTCTTCTGTCCAAAGACAATCTTCGTGTCGCGTTTGTTGAGTCTCTCTAGTCACACTTTTGAGGAGAGTGAAAATGAGGCTCCTTAAAACTGTCTGCAGTAGGCTAACGTTTACTAGCATAGCTACTAGCAATAGCGTTAGCATTAACTGCTTATGACCTGAAACAAACAGCTCAGTCTGGAGTGACCTCTGTAAGTCCACTAGTCCCTCCTGACCTCAGGGACACGTTTGGGGTCTTTGGGGGCGTGACAGAAGAGGGAGAATAATTTGAGTTTGATTCCCAACTCCGACAATTTGCTGCGTGTCCTCTCCTCTCTCTCATCCCCCACAGCTTGTGTCCTCCAGGTGGCAGTAGTGAACATGCAGCTTGTGTCCTGCAGGTGGCAGTAGTGAACATGCAGCTTGTGTCCTGCAGGTGGCAGTAGTGAACATGCAGCTTGTGTCCTCCAGGTGGCAGTAAGTGAACATGCAGCTTGTGTCCTTCAGGTGGCAGTAGTGAACATGCAGCTTGTGTCCTGCAGGTGGCAGTAGTGAACATGCAGCTTGTGTCCTGCAGGTGGCAGTAGTGAACATGCAGCTTGTGTCCTGCAGGTGGTAGTAGTGAACATGCAGCTTGTGTCCTGCAGGTGGCAGTAGTGAACATGCAGCTTGTGTCCTGCAGGTGGCAGTAGTGAACATGCAGCTTGTGTCCTGCAGGTGGCAGTAGTGAACATGCAGCTTGTGTCCTGCAGGTGGCAGTAGTGAACATGCAGCTTGTGTCCTGCAGGTGGCAGTAGTGAACATGCAGCTTGTGTCCTGCAGTGGCAGTAGTGAACATGCAGCTTGTGTCCTCCAGGTGGCAGTAGTGAACATGCAGCTTGTGTCCTCCAGGTGGCTTAGGTAGTGAACATGCAGCTTGTGTCCTGCAGGTGGCAGTAGTGAACATGCAGCTTGTGTCCTGCAGGTGGCAGTAGTGAACATGCAGCTTGTGTCCTGCAGGTGGCAGTAGTGAACATGCAGCTTGTGTCCTGCAGGTGGCAGTAGTGAACATGCAGCTTGTGTCCTGCAGGTGGCAGTAGTGAACATGCAGCTTGTGTCCTCCAGGTGGCAGTAGTGAACATGCAGCTTGTGTCCTCCAGGTGGCAGTAGTGAACATGCAGCTTGTGTCCTGCAGGTGGCAGTAGTGAACATGCAGCTTGTGTCCTGCAGGTGGCAGTAGTGAACATGCAGCTTGTGTCCTGCAGGTGGCAGTAGTGAACATGCAGCTTGTGTCCTGCAGGTGGTAGTAGTGAACATGCAGCTTGTGTCCTGCAGGTGGCAGTAGTGAACATGCAGCTTGTGTCCTGCAGGTGGCAGTAGTGAACATGCAGCTTGTGTCCTGCAGGTGGCAGTAGTGAACATGCAGCTTGTGTCCTGCAGGTGGCAGTAGTGAACATGCAGCTTGTGTCCTGCAGGTGGCAGTAGTGAACATGCAGCTTGTGTCCTGCAGGTGGCAGTAGTGAACATGCAGCTTGTGTCCTGCAGGTGGCAGTAGTGAACATGCAGCTTGTGTCCTGCAGGTGGCAGTAGTGAACATGCAGCTTGTGTCCTGCAGGTGGCAGTAGTGAACATGCAGCTTGTGTCCTGCAGGTGGCAGTAGTGAACATGCAGCTTGTGTCCTCCAGGTGGCAGTAGTGAACATGCAGCTTGTGTCCTGCAGGTGGCAGTAGTGAACATGCAGCTTGTGTCCTGCAGGTGGCAGTAGTGAACATGCAGCTTGTGTCCTGCAGGTGGCAGTAGTGAACATGCAGCTTGTGTCCTCCAGGTGGCAGTAGTGAACATGCAGCTTGTGTCCTGCAGGTGGCAGTAGTGAACATGCAGCTTGTGTCCTGCAGGTGCAGTAGTGAACATGCAGCTTGTGTCCTGCAGGTGGCAGTAGTGAACATGCAGCTTGTGTCCTGCAGGTGGCAGTAGTGAACATGCAGCTTGTGTCCTGCAGGTGGCAGTAGTGAACATGCAGCTTGTGTCCTGCAGGTGGCAGTAGTGAACATGCAGCTTGTGTCCTGCAGGTGGCAGTAGTGAACATGCAGCTTGTGTCCTGCAGGTGGCAGTAGTGAACATGCAGCTTGTGTCCTGCAGGTGGCAGTAGTGAACATGCAGCTTGTGTCCTGCAGGTGGCAGTAGTGAACATGCAGCTTGTGTCCTGCAGGTGGCAGTAGTGAGTGGTGGTGTCACTTCAGACACAAGAATAAGTCAAATCAAACTCCAAATGCTGTGATGTCGTCTGCTTCACTTCAACCTTAAACCTACACATTTCTACACCTCTGAGGGGGGGGCACTCGGGGCCACACGGGGCCACGCTGAGCGTCCCTGCACACGCTCTGATTGGCTGTGAGCGGCCCTGGCCCCGGGTCAGAGCAGATGAACGCCTGGAGCAGAGCTGGAGGCAAACTCAGGCTCTCTCTCCACACGGACGACAACAAAGGAAAGTTCACTTATTTATCTTTCTTTAACGAGACAAAAGAAAAGTTCAAAACCCAAACTAACCTCCCTCTAACCAGGTCTAAACCAGATCTAAACCAGGTCTAAACCAGGTCTAAACCAGGACTAAACCAGGTCTAAACCAGATCTAAACCAGGACTAAACCAGGTCTAAACCAGGACTAAACCAGGTCTAAACCAGATCTAAACCAGGACTAAACCAGGTCTAAACCAGGTCTAAACCAGATCTAAACCAGGTCTAAACCAGGACTAAACCAGGTCTAAACCAGGTCTAAACCAGGACTAAACCAGGTCTAAACCAGATCTAAACCAGGTCTAAACCAGGACTAAACCAGGTCTAAACAGGACTAAACCAGGTCTAAACCAGGTCTAAACCAGGTCTAAACCAGGACTAAACCAGGTCTAAACCAGGTCTAAACCAGGTCTAAACCAGGACTAAACCAGGACTAAACCAGGTCTAAACCAGGTCTAAACCAGGTCTAAACCAGGTCTAAACCAGGACTAAACCAGGTCTAAACCAGGTCTAAACCAGGTCTAACCAGGACTAAACCAGGTCTAAACCAGGTCTAAACCAGGTCTAAACCAGGACTAAACCAGGTCTAAACCAGGTCTAAACCAGGATTAAACCAGGTCTAAACCAGGTCTAAACCAGGTCTAAACCAGGACTAAACCAGGTCTAAACCAGATCTAAACCAGGACTAAACCAGGTCTAAACCAGGTCTAAACCAGATCCAAACCAGGTCTAAACCAGGACTAAACCAGGTCTAAACCAGGTCTAAACCAGGTCTAAACCAGGTCTAAACAGATCTAAACCAGGTCTAAACCAGGACTAAACCAGTCTAAACCAGGTCTAAACCAGGACTAAACCAGGTCTAAACCAGGTCTAAACCAGGTCTAAACCAGGACTAAACCAGGACTAAACCAGGTCTAAACCAGGTCTAAACCAGGTCTAAACCAGGACTAAACCAGGTCTAAACCAGGTCTAAACCAGGACTAAACC
>NW_027315997.1:0-2500 GCF_026437365.1 Eucyclogobius newberryi
TGCCATGGAGACACATGCAGTATGTTTAGATCGACGCTTCAGAAGTGAAGCTCACGACACGATCGAGTCAAACGTCATTTAAAGTGAAACAGTGTGAGCCCAGCACACCTCACACCTGGTTTAGTCCTGGTTTAGACCTGGTTTAGACCTGGTTTAGTCCTGGTTTAGACCTGGTTTAGACCTGGTTTAGTCCTGGTTTAGACCTGGTTTAGTCCTGGTTTAGACCTGGTTTAGACCTGGTTTAGTCCTGGTTTAGTCCTGGTTTAGTCCTGGTTTAGACCTGGTTTAGACCTGGTTTAGTCCTGGTTTAGTCCTGGTTTAGACCTGGTTTAGACCTGGTTT
This sequence comes from Eucyclogobius newberryi, assembly GCF_026437365.1. Taxonomy (NCBI): domain Eukaryota; kingdom Metazoa; phylum Chordata; class Actinopteri; order Gobiiformes; family Gobiidae; genus Eucyclogobius; species Eucyclogobius newberryi. The sequence goes on from NW_027315997.1 coordinate 343, forward strand.
AGACCTGGTTTAGTCCTGGTTTAGTCCTGGTTTAGACCTGGTTTAGTCCTGGTTTAGACCTGGTTTAGTCCTGGTTTAGTCCTGGTTTAGACCTGGTTTAGTCCTGGTTTAGTCCTGGTTTAGACCTGGTTTAGTCCTGGTTTAGACCTGGTTTAGTCCTGGTTTAGTCCTGGTTTAGACCTGGTTTAGTCCTGGTTTAGACCTGGTTTAGACCTGGTTTAGTCCTGGTTTAGACCTGGTTTAGACCTGGTTTAGTCCTGGTTTAGTCCTGGTTTAGTCCTGGTTTAGACCTGGTTTAGACCTGGTTTAGTCCTGGTTTAGTCCTGGTTTAGACCTGGTTTAGACCTGGTTTAGACCTGGTTTAGTCCTGGTTTAGTCCTGGTTTAGACCTGGTTTAGTCCTGGTTTAGACCTGGTTTAGTCCTGGTTTAGTCCTGGTTTAGACCTGGTTTAGTCCTGGTTTAGTCCTGGTTTAGACCTGGTTTAGTCCTGGTTTAGACCTGGTTTAGTCCTGGTTTAGTCCTGGTTTAGACCTGGTTTAGTCCTGGTTTAGTCCTGGTTTAGCCCTTCTTGTTTTTTCTCCTTTTCACTTTTTTCTCTTCTTCTCGAGTCACTGAACTTGACGCTCTTATTGTGAAATCAGGCGCACGCTTTATTTTGACGAGGCTTTTGGTCATGTGAGCATTTGTGACTCATGATGAAAGAAACAAATCTGTGGCTTTAGTTTCACTCTCGACACTTTTATTCTTTATTTTAGGCCCGAGCGCCACAAGTTGGCAAGAGGACTATTAATCTCATAAGGCCGTGTGAAGCACGGCTGCGAAAGTGCACGTAGTGCGCACGAAATCGAGCGCGAAGCGCTCGCCCACTTCCAAACACTCACTAACGCACTCCTTCACTCAGACACGCCCCCTGCAGACTAGTTAGTTGTAGGAAAATGGAACATTACCGTTGTAAACGGGCGAAGCCCGTGCAAAAGTGGCACTAAACGAGCACTTGACATTGAGATGACGAGCGCTTCGCGGTCGTCATCTCAATGTAAAACACTCGTTTGCTTTAAGTGTCTCACCAACACGTTCCATCTCTTGCATGTTCCGTTCATATAAACATGTGATGCAAAAATGTAACATTATTACTGTTTAGAGGGCCAAAAACACAAAGTGGGCGGAGCCCACTCAAAATTATGGAAAGTACCCGTCAGTGACCAGGGACCCACACCATGAGGGAGGAAAGCGCTCGCTCTTTCCGAAAATGTATAGTTTATGACATTTGAAAAATGGGAAACATTGTTTTCGCATCGGAATATTATTCGGCCCGAGCCCCAGCAGGGCGGAGGGCCTATTGCTCCCGCAACGCTGCCAAAGGCAGCGTTGCAACTGTCAGACTGTGCCCCGTGGCCCCTGGCAAGTCCAGTGAACTAGCCCATGCCGAAGGCATGGATCATGCATACTTACTCCTGCTATGACAGAAATATTCTTCATCGCTTTGAGCTCTAATTTGACCCCCTGAACATGCTCAAAAACTCACCAAACTTTGCCCAAAATTCAGAATCGGCGAAAAATTTGATTTTTTCTGGGCCATTTTTTTTTCCGTTAAAAAATGGCGCGACAGCGCCACCGACAAAAGTCAAAATACATTGCGCCTATGGGAGACGCCCCGAGGTCAACTTTGGCGTAAAGCTACGAAATTCGGGACACGCATTCCTCTCGTGAGGACAAAAAAAAATAATCATTGTGGCCACGCCCCCAGACTTACCCTATGGCCGCCATCTTCCTTTGAAAATGAAAACAGGCTGTGTTAGCCATTTTGTTCACGTCAAACTTTGACGAACTCCTCCTAGGGCGTTTTGCCCACCGACTTCAAAATCGGCGTACGTCCTCTGGACAAGTGGGACATCTAAAGTTATTACAATTTTTGGTATTCCTTTTACGGTCTGTGTGCGGCGCAGCCGCAAAGTTGGACAACTTATTTTGGATAATAACCTGTTTCCATCCACCTCTTTGGCCCTGTGCACACTGTAGTAGCGCGAGCGCTTTCCGAAAATGTATAGTTTATGACATTTGAAAAATGGGAAACATTGTTTTCGCATCGGAATATTATTCTTTCTTCTTCTTCTTCTTCTCGGGACAAACCCCCCTATTTTTCACCCAGTGACATTG
>NW_027315997.1:7500-40000 GCF_026437365.1 Eucyclogobius newberryi
AAGACGGAAACTGTAAAGACACAATGAGACGGTAAACAAACACACACATATATACAACACACACACACACACACACAAACACATATACAATACACACACACACACACACACACACACACAAACACATATACAACACACACACACACAAATATACAACACACAAACACACACACACAAACACACACACACACAAATATACAACACAAACAAAATACACACACACATATACAACACACACACACACACACACACATATACAACACAAACAAAATACACACACACATATACAACACACACACACACACACACACATATGACACAAACACACCCATACAACACACACACACAACACACACACACACACACACACAACACAAACATATACAACACACACAGACACACACACACACATATACAACACACACACACATATACAACACACACACACACAAACAAACAAACAAACAAACACATATACAACACACACACACTCATATACAACACAAACAAAATACACACACACACACAAACACAAACACACATATACAACACACACACAACACATACACAAACACACACACAACACACACATATACAACACACACACAAACACATATACAACACAAAAAACATACACACACACACACACACACAACAAAAAAACACTCATATACAACATACACACAACACACACACACGCACACGCAACACACACAACACAAACACACACACACATATACAACACACTAACACATATACAACACACACACAATATACAAACACACACAAACACATATACAGCACACACACATGTACAACACACAAACACACATACAACACACACACAATATACACACACACACAAACACATATACAACACACACACATATACAACACAAACAACATACACACACACATATACAACACACAAACACACATATACAACATACACACAACACACACATACATACACAAAACACACACACAAATACACACACACACACACACAAACACATATACAACACCCACATATACAACACACACACACAAACACACACACACATATACAACACACACACAACACACAAACACATATACAACACACACACAATACACACACAAACAAATATACAACACACACACAATATACACACACACACACACACATATACAACACACAAACACACACACACACAACACATAAACACACATATACAACACACACGCACAATACACACACACACACAAACACATATACAACACACACAACATACACACACAACACATATACAACATACACGCAACACACAAACACACACATATACAACACACAAACACATATACGACACACACACAATATACACACACACACACACACACACACAAACACATATACAACACACACACAATATACACAAACACATATACAACACACACACACACACATACGCATATACAACACAAACAAAATACACACACACACACACACACACACATATACAACACACAAACACACACACAACAAAAACACACATATACAACATACAAACAACACACACATACACACACACAACACTCACACAAATACACAAACACACACACAAACATACAACACACACATACAACACACACACACACACACACACATATACAACACACACACAACAAACAAACACATATATAACACACACACACACACACACAAACACATATACAACACAAACAACATACACACACACACACAAACACACACTCACATATAAAACACCCAAACACACACACACATATACAACACACACACGCACAATACACACACAAACAAACACATATACAAAACACACACAACATACACACACACAACACAAACACACATATACAACATACACACAACACACAAACACACACACACACACATATACAACACACAAACACATATACAACACACACACAATATATACACACACACACACACACAAACACACACACAACAAAAACATACATATACAACATACACACATACACACAACACACACACAAATACTCACACACACACACACAAATACAACACACACAACACACAAACACATATACAACACACACACACACACACACACACAAACACACACACACACACAAACATATACAACACACACACACACACACACACACACACACATATACAACACAAACAACATACACACACACACAACACAAACACACATATACAACATACACACAACACACACATACACACACATACACAAGCAAAACACACATATACAACACACACACACACACACACACACACACAAACACATATACAACACACACACACACACACACAAACAAACACATATATACAACACACACACAAACACATATACAACACACACACACACACACACACACACACAAACAAACACATATACAACAAACACAGCATACACACACACAACACAAACACACATATACAACATACACACAGCACACAAACACACACACACACACACACACATATACAACACAGAAACACATTTATAACACACACACACACACACACACACACACACAATATACACACACACACACAAACAAACAAAAACATATACAACACACACAACATACACCAACAAAACACAAACACTTATATACAACATACACACAACACACTAACACACACACACACACGCACACGCAACACACACACACACACAACACAAACACACACAGATATACATATACAACACACAAACACACACACATACACATATACAACACACAAACACATATACAACACACACACAATATATATACACACACACACACACACACATATACAACACAAACAACATACACACATACACATATACAACACACAAACACATATACAACACACACGCAATATATATACACACACACACACATACACAAACAAATACACACACACACATTCAACACAAAAACACATATACAACACACACAACATACAAACTCAACACAAACACATATATACAACACACACAACACACACACACAGACAACACACAAACACATATACAACAAACACACAACACACAGACAACACACACACACCTATACAACATACTCACACACAGTCACACACACACACACACACACACAATGACACACTCACACAAACACACACACACACACACACACAAAGACACACAACACACAACAAGATTGTATTTAATGTTTTTAAAATTAGAAATATCCTGTTAGCTCCAAAACACAGAGCGATATATTGGGTCGATATTTTCTCTTTTGCGTTTGAACAATCAGCGTGTAGACTGTAAAGTGAGGCGTGTAGACTGTAAAGTGAGGCGTGTAGCCTGTAAAGTGAGGCGTGTGGACTGTAAAGTGAGGCGTGTAGACTGTAAAGTGAGGCGTGTAGCCTGTAAAGTGAGGCGTGTGGACTGTAAAGTGAGGAGTGTAGACTGTAAAGTGAGGCGTGTAGCCTGTAAAGTGAGGCGTGTGGACTGTAAAGTGAGGAGTGTAGACTGTAAAGTGAGGCGTGTAGCCTGTAAAGTGAGGCGTGTGGACTGTAAAGTGAGGAGTGTAGACTGTAAAGTGAGGCGTGTAGACTGTAAAGTGAGGCGTGTAGCCTGTAAAGTGAGGCGTGTGGACTGTAAAGTGAGGAGTGTAGACTGTAAAGTGAGGCGTGTAGACTGTAAAGCGAGGCGTGTAGACTGTAAAGTGAGTTGTGTGGACTGTAAAGTGACGCGTGTAGACTGTAAAGTGAGGCGTGTAGACTGTAAAGTGAGGCGTGTAGACTGTAAAGTGAGGCGTGTAGACTGTAAAGTGAGGCGTGTAGACTGAGGCGTGTAGACTGTAAAGTGAGGCGTGTAGACTGTAAAGTGAGGCGTGTAGCCTGTAAAGTGAGGCGTGTGGACTGTAAAGTGAGGAGTGTAGACTGTAAAGTGAGGCGTGTAGACTGTAAAGTGAGGCGTGTAGACTGTAAAGCGAGGCGTGTAGACTGTAAAGTGAGTTGTGTGGACTGTAAAGTGACGCGTGTAGACTGTAAAGTGAGGCGTGTAGCCTGTAAAGTGAGGCGTGTGGACTGTAAAGTGAGGAGTGTAGACTGTAAAGTGAGGCGTGTAGCCTGTAAAGTGAGGCGTGTGGACTGTAAAGTGAGGAGTGTAGACTGTAAAGTGAGGCGTGTAGCCTGTAAAGTGAGGCGTGTGGACTGTAAAGTGAGGAGTGTAGACTGTAAAGTGAGGCGTGTAGACTGTAAAGCGAGGCGTGTAGACTGTAAAGTGAGTTGTGTGGACTGTAAAGTGACGCGTGTAGACTGTAAAATGAGGCGTGTAGACAGTAAAGTGAGGCGTGTAGACTGTAAAGTGAGTTGTGTGGACTGTAAAGTGAGGCGTGTAGACTGTAAAGTGAGGCGTGTAGACAGTAAAGTGAGGCGTGTAGACTGTAAAATGAGGCGTGTAGACTGTAAAGTGAGGCGTGTAGACTGTAAAGTGAGGCGTGTAGACTGTAAAGTGAGTTGTGTGGACTGTAAAGTGAGGCGTGTAGACTGTAAAGTGAGTTGTGTGGACTGTAAAGTGAGGCGTGTAGACTGTAAAATGAGGCGTGTAGACTGTAAAGTGAGTTGTGTGGACTGTAAAGTGAGGCGTGTAGACTGTAAAATGAGGCGTGTGGACTGTAAAGTGAGGCGTGTAGACTGTAAAATGAGGCGTGTAGACTGTAAAGTGAGGCGTGTAGACTGTAAAGTGAGTTGTGTGGACTGTAAAGTGAGGCGTGTAGACTGTAAACTGAGGCGTGTAGACTGTAAAGTGAGTTGTGTGGACTGTAAAGTGAGGCGTGTGGATTGTAAAGTGAGGCGTGTAGACTGTAAAGTGAGGCGTGTAGACTGTAAAGTGAGGCGTGTGGACTGTAAAGTGTAGACTGTAAAGTGAGTTGTGTGGACTGTAAAGTGAGGCGTGTGGATTGTAAAGTGAGGCGTGTAGACTGTAAAGTGAGTTGTGTGGACTGTAAAGTGAGGCGTGTGGATTGTAAAGTGAGGCGTGTAGACTGTAAAGTGAGGCGTGTAGACTGAAAAGTGTGGACTGTAAAGTGAGGCGTGTAGACTGTAAAGTGAGGCGTGTAGATTGTAAAGTGAGGCGTGTAGACTGTAAAGTGAGGCGTGTAGACTGTAAAGTGAGGCGTGAAAACTGTAAAGTGAGCGTGTGGACTGTAAAGTGAGGCGTGTGGACTGTAGAGTGAGGCGTGTAAGTTGTAAAGTGAGGCGTGTGGACTGTAAAGTAAGGCGTGTAGACTGTAAAGTGTGGACTGTAAAGTGAGGCGTGTAGACTGTAAAGTGAGGCGTGTAGACTGTAAAGTGTGGACTGTAAATTGAGGCGTATAGACTGTAAAGTGAGGCGTGTAGACTGTAAAGTGAGGCGTGTAGACTGTAAAGTGAGGCGTGTAAACTGTTAAGTGAGGCGTGTAGACTGTAAAGTGAGGCGTGTAGACTGTAAAGTGAGGAGTGTAGACTGTAAAGTGAGTTGTGTGGACTGGAAAGTGCGGCGTGTAGACTGTTAAGTGAGGCGTGTGGACTGTAAAGTGACGCGTGTAGACTGTAAAGTGAGGCGTGTAGACTGTAAAGTGTGGACTGTAAAGTGAGGCGTGTAGACTGTAAAGTGAGGCGTGTAGACTGTAAAGTGTGGACTGTAAATTGAGGCGTATAGACTGTAAAGTGAGGCGTGTAGACTGTAAAGTGAGGCGTGTAGACTGTAAAGTGAGGCGTGTAAACTGTTAAGTGAGGCGTGTAGACTGTAAAGCGAGGCGTGTAGACTGTAAAGTGAGGAGTGTAGACTGTAAAGTGAGTTGTGTGGACTGGAAAGTGCGGCGTGTAGACTGTTAAGTGAGGCGTGTGGACTGTAAAGTGACGCGTGTAGACTGTAAAGTGAGGCGTGTAGCCTGTAAACTGAGGCGTGTGGACTGTAAAGTGAGGAGTGTAGACTGTAAAGTGAGGCGTGTAGCCTGTAAAGTGAGGCGTGTGGACTGTAAAGTGAGGAGTGTAGACTGTAAAGTGAGGCGTGTAGACTGTAAAGCGAGGCGTGTAGACTGTAAAGTGAGTTGTGTGGACTGTAAAGTGACGCGAGTAGACTGTAAAATGAGGCGTGTAGACAGTAAAGTGAGGCGTGTAGACTGTAAAGTTAGTTGTGTGGACTGTAAAGTGAGGCGTGTAGACTGTAAAGTGAGGCGTGTAGACAGTAAAGTGAGGCGTGTAGACTGTAATATGAGGCGTGTAGACTGTAAAGTGAGGCGTGTAGACTGTAAAATGAGGCGTGTAGACTGTAAAGTGAATTGTGTGGACTGTAAAGTGAGGCGTGTAGACTGTAAAATGAGGCGTTTAGACTGTAAAGTGAGGCGTGTAGACTGTAAAATGAGGCGTGTAGACTGTAAATTGAGGCGTGTAGACTGTAAAGTGAGTTGTGTGGACTGTAAAGTGAGGCGTGTAGACTGTAAAGTGAGGCGTGTAGACTGTAAAGTGAGTTTTGTGGACTGTAAAGTGAGGCGTGTGGATTGTAAAGTGAGGCGTGTGGACTGTAAAGTGAGGCGTGTTGACTGTAAAGTGAAGACTGTAAAGTGAGTTGTGTGGATTGTAAAGTGAGGCGTGTTGACTGTAAAGTGAGGCGTGTAGACTGTAAAGTGAGGCGTGTAGACTGTAAAGTGTGGACTGTAAAGTGAGGCGTGTAGACTGTAAATGGAGGCGTGTAGACTGTAAAGTGAGGCGTGTCGACTGAAAAGTGTGGACTGTAAAGTGAGGCGTGTAGACTGTAAAGTGAGGCGTGTAGATTGTAAAGTGAGGCGTGTAGACTGTAAAGTGAGGCGTGTAGACTGTAAAGTGAGGCGTGAAAACTGTAAAGTGAGCGTGTGGACTGTAAAGTGAGGCGTGTGGACTGTAAAGTGAGGGTTGTAAACTGTAAAGTGAGGCGTGTAAACTGTAAAGTGAGGCGTCTGGACTGTAAAGTGAGGCGTGTAGACTGTAAAGTGAGGCGTGTAGACTGTAAAGTGAGGCGTGTGGATTGTAAAGTGTGGACTGTAAAGTGAGGCCTGTAGACTGTAAAGTGAGGCGTGTAGACTGTAAAGTGTGGACTGTAAAGTGAGGCGTGTGGACTGTAAAGTGAGGCGTGTGGACTGTAAAGTGAGGCGTGTAGACTGTAAAGTGAGGCGTGTAGACAGTAAAGTGAGGCGTGTATACTGTAAAATGAGGCGTGTAGACTGTAAAGTGAGGCGTGTAGACTGTAAAGTGAGTTGTGTTGACTGTAAAGTGAGTTGTGTGGACTGTAAAGTGAGGCGTGTAGACTGTAAAGTGAGTTGTGTGGACTGATAGTGAGGCGTGTAGACTGGAAAGTGAGGCGTTTAGACTGTAAAGTGAGTTGTGTTGACTGTAAAGTGAGTTGTGTGGACTGTAAAGTGAGGCGTGTAGACTGTAAAGTGAGTTGTGTGGACTGATAGTGAGGTGTGTAGACTGTAAAGTGAGGCGTGTAGACTGTAAAATGAGGCGTTTAGACTGTAAAGTGAGGCGTGTAGACTGTAAAATGAGGCGTGTAGACTGTAAAGTGAGGCGTGTGGACTGTAAAGTGAGGCGTGTAGACTGTAAAGTGAGGCGTATAGACTGTAAAGTGAGGCGTGTAGACTGTAAAGTGAGGCGTGTGGACTGTAAAGTGAGGAGTGTAGACTGTAAAGTGAGGCGTGTAGCCTGTAAAGTGAGGCGTGTGGACTGTAAAGTGAGGAGTGTAGACTGTAAAGTGAGGCGTGTAGACTGTAAAGCGAGGCGTGTAGACTGTAAAGTGAGTTGTGTGGACTGTAAAGTGACGCGTGTAGACTGTAAAATGAGGCGTGTAGACAGTAAAGTGAGGCGTGTAGACTGTAAAGTGAGTTGTGTGGACTGTAAAGTGAGGCGTGTAGACTGTAAAGTGAGGCGTGTAGACAGTAAAGTGAGGCGTGTAGACTGTAAAATGAGGCGTGTAGACTGTAAAGTGAGGCGTGTAGACTGTAAAGTGAGGCGTGTAGACTGTAAAGCGAGGCGTGTAGACTGTAAAGTGAGTTGTGTGGACTGTAAAGTGACGCGTGTAGCCTGTAAAGTGAGGCGTGTGGACTGTAAAGTGAGGAGTGTAGACTGTAAAGTGAGGCGTGTAGACTGTAAAGCGAGGCGTGTAGACTGTAAAGTGAGTTGTGTGGACTGTAAAGTGACGCGTGTAGACTGTAAAATGAGGCGTGTAGACAGTAAAGTGAGGCGTGTAGACTGTAAAGTGAGTTGTGTGGACTGTAAAGTGAGGCGTGTAGACTGTAAAGTGAGGCGTGTAGACAGTAAAGTGAGGCGTGTAGACTGTAAAATGAGGCGTGTAGACTGTAAAGTGAGGCGTGTAGACTGTAAAGTGAGGCGTGTAGACTGTAAAGTGAGTTGTGTGGACTGTAAAGTGAGGCGTGTAGACTGTAAAGTGAGTTGTGTGGACTGTAAAGTGAGGCGTGTAGACTGTAAAATGAGGCGTGTAGACTGTAAAGTGAGTTGTGTGGACTGTAAAGTGAGGCGTGTAGACTGTAAAATGAGGCGTGTGGACTGTAAAGTGAGGCGTGTAGACTGTAAAATGAGGCGTGTAGACTGTAAAGTGAGGCGTGTAGACTGTAAAGTGAGTTGTGTGGACTGTAAAGTGAGGCGTGTAGACTGTAAACTGAGGCGTGTAGACTGTAAAGTGAGTTGTGTGGACTGTAAAGTGAGGCGTGTGGATTGTAAAGTGAGGCGTGTAGACTGTAAAGTGAGGCGTGTGGACTGTAAAGTGTAGACTGTAAAGTGAGTTGTGTGGACTGTAAAGTGAGGCGTGTGGATTGTAAAGTGAGGCGTGTAGACTGTAAAGTGAGTTGTGTGGACTGTAAAGTGAGGCGTGTGGATTGTAAAGTGAGGCGTGTAGACTGTAAAGTGAGGCGTGTAGACTGAAAAGTGTGGACTGTAAAGTGAGGCGTGTAGACTGTAAAGTGAGGCGTGTAGATTGTAAAGTGAGGCGTGTAGACTGTAAAGTGAGGCGTGTAGACTGTAAAGTGAGGCGTGAAAACTGTAAAGTGAGCGTGTGGACTGTAAAGTGAGGCGTGTGGACTGTAGAGTGAGGCGTGTAAGTTGTAAAGTGAGGCGTGTGGACTGTAAAGTAAGGCGTGTAGACTGTAAAGTGTGGACTGTAAAGTGAGGCGTGTAGACTGTAAAGTGAGGCGTGTAGACTGTAAAGTGTGGACTGTAAATTGAGGCGTATAGACTGTAAAGTGAGGCGTGTAGACTGTAAAGTGAGGCGTGTAGACTGTAAAGTGAGGCGTGTAAACTGTTAAGTGAGGCGTGTAGACTGTAAAGTGAGGCGTGTAGACTGTAAAGTGAGGAGTGTAGACTGTAAAGTGAGTTGTGTGGACTGGAAAGTGCGGCGTGTAGACTGTTAAGTGAGGCGTGTGGACTGTAAAGTGACGCGTGTAGACTGTAAAGTGAGGCGTGTAGACTGTAAAGTGTGGACTGTAAAGTGAGGCGTGTAGACTGTAAAGTGAGGCGTGTAGACTGTAAAGTGTGGACTGTAAATTGAGGCGTATAGACTGTAAAGTGAGGCGTGTAGACTGTAAAGTGAGGCGTGTAGACTGTAAAGTGAGGCGTGTAAACTGTTAAGTGAGGCGTGTAGACTGTAAAGTGAGGCGTGTAGACTGTAAAGTGAGGAGTGTAGACTGTAAAGTGAGTTGTGTGGACTGGAAAGTGCGGCGTGTAGACTGTTAAGTGAGGCGTGTGGACTGTAAAGTGACGCGTGTAGACTGTAAAGTGAGGCGTGTAGCCTGTAAAGTGAGGCGTGTGGACTGTAAAGTGAGGAGTGTATACTGTAAAGTGAGGCGTGTAGCCTGTAAAGTGAGGCGTGTGGACTGTAAAGTGAGGAGTGTAGACTGTAAAGTGAGGCGTGTAGACTTTAAAGCGAGGCGTGTAGACTGTAAAGTGAGTTGTGTGGACTGTAAAGTGACGCGAGTAGACTGTAAAATGAGGCGTGTAGACAGTAAAGTGAGGCGTGTAGACTGTAAAGTGAGTTGTGTGGACTGTAAAGTGAGGCGTGTAGACTGTAAAGTGAGGCGTGTAGACAGTAAAGTGAGGCGTGTAGACTGTAAAATGAGGCGTGTAGACTGTAAAGTGAGGCGTGTAGACTGTAAAATGAGGCGTGTAGACTGTAAAGTGAATTGTGTGGACTGTAAAGTGAGGCGTGTAGACTGTAAAATGAGGCGTTTAGACTGTAAAGTGAGGCGTGTAGACTGTAAAATGAGGCGTGTAGACTGTAAATTGAGGCGTGTAGACTGTAAAGTGAGTTGTGTGGACTGTAAAGTGAGGCGTGTAGACTGTAAAGTGAGGCGTGTAGACTGTAAAGTGAGTTTTGTGGACTGTAAAGTGAGGCGTGTGGATTGTAAAGTGAGGCGTGTGGACTGTAAAGTGAGGCGTGTTGACTGTAAAGTGAAGACTGTAAAGTGAGTTGTGTGGATTGTAAAGTGAGGCGTGTTGACTGTAAAGTGAGGCGTGTAGACTGTAAAGTGAGGCGTGTAGACTGTAAAGTGTGGACTGTAAAGTGAGGCGTGTAGACTGTAAATGGAGGCGTGTAGACTGTAAAGTGAGGCGTGTCGACTGAAAAGTGTGGACTGTAAAGTGAGGCGTGTAGACTGTAAAGTGAGGCGTGTAGATTGTAAAGTGAGGCGTGTAGACTGTAAAGTGAGGCGTGTAGACTGTAAAGTGAGGCGTGAAAACTGTAAAGTGAGCGTGTGGACTGTAAAGTGAGGCGTGTGGACTGTAAAGTGAGGGTTGTAAACTGTAAAGTGAGGCGTGTAAACTGTAAAGTGAGGCGTCTGGACTGTAAAGTGAGGCGTGTAGACTGTAAAGTGAGGCGTGTAGACTGTAAAGTGAGGCGTGTGGATTGTAAAGTGTGGACTGTAAAGTGAGGCCTGTAGACTGTAAAGTGAGGCGTGTAGACTGTAAAGTGTGGACTGTAAAGTGAGGCGTGTGGACTGTAAAGTGAGGCGTGTGGACTGTAAAGTGAGGCGTGTAGACTGTAAAGTGAGACTTGTAGACAGTAAAGTGAGGCGTGTATACTGTAAAATGAGGCGTGTAGACTGTAAAGTGAGGCGTGTAGACTGTAAAGTGAGTTGTGTTGACTGTAAAGTGAGTTGTGTGGACTGTAAAGTGAGGCGTGTAGACTGTAAAGTGAGTTGTGTGGACTGATAGTGAGGCGTGTAGACTGGAAAGTGAGGCGTTTAGACTGTAAAGTGAGTTGTGTTGACTGTAAAGTGAGTTGTGTGGACTGTAAAGTGAGGCGTGTAGACTGTAAAGTGAGTTGTGTGGACTGATAGTGAGGTGTGTAGACTGTAAAGTGAGGCGTGTAGACTGTAAAATGAGGCGTTTAGACTGTAAAGTGAGGCGTGTAGACTGTAAAATGAGGCGTGTAGACTGTAAAGTGAGGCGTGTGGACTGTAAAGTGAGGCGTGTAGACTGTAAAGTGAGGCGTATAGACTGTAAAGTGAGGCGTGTAGACTGTAAAGTGAGGCGTGTAGACTGTAAAGTGAGGCGTGTGGACTGTAAAGTGAGGTGTGTAGACTGTAAAGTGAGTTGTATAGACTTTAAAGTGAGGCGTGTAGACTGTAAAGTGAGGCGTGTAGACTGTAAAGTGAGGCGTGTAGACTGTAAAGTGAGGCGTGTAGACTGTAAAGTGAGGTGTGTAGACTGTAAAGCGAGGCGTGTAGACTGTAAAGTGAGTTGTATAGACTTTAAAGTGAGGCGTGTAGACTGTAAAATGAGGCGTTTAGACTGTAAAGTTAGGCGTGTAGACTGTAAAATGAGGCGTGTGGACTGTAAAGTGAGGCGTGTAAGTTGTAAAGTGAGGCGTGTGGACTGTAAAGTAAGGCGTGTAGACTGTAAAGTGTGGACTGTAAAGTGAGGCGTGTAGACTGTAAAGTGAGGCGTGTAGACTGTAAAGTGTGGACTGTAAATTGAGGCGTATAGACTGTAAAGTGAGGCGTGTAGACTGTAAAGTGAGGCGTGTAGACTGTAAAGTGAGGCGTGTAAACTGTTAAGTGAGGCGTGTAGACTGTAAAGTGAGGCGTGTAGACTGTAAAGTGAGGAGTGTAGACTGTAAAGTGAGTTGTGTGGACTGGAAAGTGCGGCGTGTAGACTGTTAAGTGAGGCGTGTGGACTGTAAAGTGACGCGTGTAGACTGTAAAGTGAGGCGTGTAGACTGTAAAGTGTGGACTGTAAAGTGAGGCGTGTAGACTGTAAAGTGAGGCGTGTAGACTGTAAAGTGTGGACTGTAAATTGAGGCGTATAGACTGTAAAGTGAGGCGTGTAGACTGTAAAGTGAGGCGTGTAGACTGTAAAGTGAGGCGTGTAAACTGTTAAGTGAGGCGTGTAGACTGTAAAGTGAGGCGTGCAGACTGTAAAGTGAGGAGTGTAGACTGTAAAGTGAGTTGTGTGGACTGGAAAGTGCGGCGTGTAGACTGTTAAGTGAGGCGTGTGGACTGTAAAGTGACGCGTGTAGACTGTAAAGTGAGGCGTGTAGCCTGTAAAGTGAGGCGTGTGGACTGTAAAGTGAGGAGTGTAGACTGTAAAGTGAGGCGTGTAGCCTGTAAAGTGAGGCGTGTGGACTGTAAAGTGAGGAGTGTAGACTGTAAAGTGAGGCGTGTAGACTTTAAAGCGAGGCGTGTAGACTGTAAAGTGAGTTGTGTGGACTGTAAAGTGACGCGAGTAGACTGTAAAATGAGGCGTGTAGACAGTAAAGTGAGGCGTGTAGACTGTAAAGTGAGTTGTGTGGACTGTAAAGTGAGGCGTGTAGACTGTAAAGTGAGGCGTGTAGACAGTAAAGTGAGGCGTGTAGACTGTAAAATGAGGCGTGTAGACTGTAAAGTGAGGCGTGTAGACTGTAAAATGAGGCGTGTAGACTGTAAAGTGAATTGTGTGGACTGTAAAGTGAGGCGTGTAGACTGTAAAATGAGGCGTTTAGACTGTAAAGTGAGGCGTGTAGACTGTAAAATGAGGCGTGTAGACTGTAAATTGAGGCGTGTAGACTGTAAAGTGAGTTGTGTGGACTGTAAAGTGAGGCGTGTAGACTGTAAAGTGAGGCGTGTAGACTGTAAAGTGAGTTTTGTGGACTGTAAAGTGAGGCGTGTGGATTGTAAAGTGAGGCGTGTGGACTGTAAAGTGAGGCGTGTTGACTGTAAAGTGAAGACTGTAAAGTGAGTTGTGTGGATTGTAAAGTGAGGCGTGTTGACTGTAAAGTGAGGCGTGTAGACTGTAAAGTGAGGCGTGTAGACTGTAAAGTGTGGACTGTAAAGTGAGGCGTGTAGACTGTAAATGGAGGCGTGTAGACTGTAAAGTGAGGCGTGTCGACTGAAAAGTGTGGACTGTAAAGTGAGGCGTGTAGACTGTAAAGTGAGGCGTGTAGATTGTAAAGTGAGGCGTGTAGACTGTAAAGTGAGGCGTGTAGACTGTAAAGTGAGGCGTGAAAACTGTAAAGTGAGCGTGTGGACTGTAAAGTGAGGCGTGTGGACTGTAAAGTGAGGGTTGTAAACTGTAAAGTGAGGCGTGTAAACTGTAAAGTGAGGCGTCTGGACTGTAAAGTGAGGCGTGTAGACTGTAAAGTGAGGCGTGTAGACTGTAAAGTGAGGCGTGTGGATTGTAAAGTGTGGACTGTAAAGTGAGGCCTGTAGACTGTAAAGTGAGGCGTGTAGACTGTAAAGTGTGGACTGTAAAGTGAGGCGTGTGGACTGTAAAGTGAGGCGTGTGGACTGTAAAGTGAGGCGTGTAGACTGTAAAGTGAGACGTGTAGACAGTAAAGTGAGGCGTGTATACTGTAAAATGAGGCGTGTAGACTGTAAAGTGAGGCGTGTAGACTGTAAAGTGAGTTGTGTTGACTGTAAAGTGAGTTGTGTGGACTGTAAAGTGAGGCGTGTAGACTGTAAAGTGAGTTGTGTGGACTGATAGTGAGGCGTGTAGACTGGAAAGTGAGGCGTTTAGACTGTAAAGTGAGTTGTGTTGACTGTAAAGTGAGTTGTGTGGACTGTAAAGTGAGGCGTGTAGACTGTAAAGTGAGTTGTGTGGACTGATAGTGAGGTGTGTAGACTGTAAAGTGAGGCGTGTAGACTGTAAAATGAGGCGTTTAGACTGTAAAGTGAGGCGTGTAGACTGTAAAATGAGGCGTGTAGACTGTAAAGTGAGGCGTGTGGACTGTAAAGTGAGGCGTGTAGACTGTAAAGTGAGGCGTATAGACTGTAAAGTGAGGCGTGTAGACTGTAAAGTGAGGCGTGTAGACTGTAAAGTGAGGCGTGTGGACTGTAAAGTGAGGTGTGTAGACTGTAAAGTGAGTTGTATAGACTTTAAAGTGAGGCGTGTAGACTGTAAAGTGAGGCGTGTAGACTGTAAAGTGAGGCGTGTAGACTGTAAAGTGAGGCGTGTAGACTGTAAAGTGAGGTGTGTAGACTGTAAAGCGAGGCGTGTAGACTGTAAAGTGAGTTGTATAGACTTTAAAGTGAGGCGTGTAGACTGTAAAATGAGGCGTTTAGACTGTAAAGTTAGGCGTGTAGACTGTAAAATGAGGCGTGTGGACTGTAAAGTGAGGCGTGTAGACTGTAAAGTTAGGCGTATAGACTGTAAAGTGAGGCGTATAGACTGTAAAGTGAGGTGTGTAGACTGTAAAGTGAGTTGTATAGACTTTAAAGTGAGGCGTGTAGACTGTAAAGTGAGGCGTGTAGACTGTAAAGTGAGGCGTGTAGACTGTAAAGTGAGGCGTGTAGACTGTAAAGTGAGGCGTGTAGACTGTAAAGTGAGGCGTGTAGACTGTAAAGTGAGGCGTGTAGACTGTAAAGTGAGGTGTGTAGACTGTAAAGTGAGGCGTGTAGACTGTAAAGTGAGGCGTGTAGACTGTAAAGTGAGGCGTGTAGACTGAGGCGTGTAGACTGTAAAGTGAGGCGTGTAGACTGTAAAGTGAGGCGTGTAGACTGTAAAGTGAGGTGTGTAGACTGTAAAGTGAGGCGTGTAGACTGTAAAGTGAGGCGTGTAGACTGTAAAGTGAGGCGTGTAGACTGTAAAGTGAGGCGTGTAGACTGTAAAGTGAGTTGTGTAGACTGTAAAGTGAGGCGTGTGGACTGTAAAGTGAGTTGTGTAGACTGTAAAGTGAGGCGTGTAGACTGTAAAGTGAGGCGTGTAGACTGTAAAGTGAGTTGTGTAGACTGTAAAGTGAGGCGTGTGGACTGTAAAGTGAGTTGTGTAGACTGTAAAGTGAGGCGTGTAGACTGTAAAGTGAGTTGTGTAGACTGTAAAGTGAGGCGTGTAGACTGTAAAGTGAGGTGTGTAGACTGTAAAGTGAGGCGTGTAGACTGTAAAGTGAGGCGTGTAGACTGTTAAGTGAGGCGTGTAGACTGTAAAGTGAGATGTGTAGACTGTAAAGTGAGGCGTGTAGACTGTAAAGTGAGGCGTGTAGACTGTAAAGTGAGGCGTGTAGACTGTAAAGTGAGGCGTGTAGACTGTAAAGTGAGGCGTGTAGACTGTAAAGTGAGTTGTGTAGACTGTAAAGTGAGGCGTGTAGACTGTAAAGTGAGGCGTGTAGACTGTAAAGTGAGGCGTGTAGACTGTAAAGTGAGGCGTGTAGACTGTAAAGTGAGGTGTGTAGACTGTAAAGTGAGGCGTGTAGACTGTAAAGTGAGGTGTGTAGACTGTAAAGTGAGGTGTGTAGACTGTAAAGTGAGGCGTGTAGACTGTAAAGTGAGGTGTGTAGACTGTAAAGTGAGGTGTGTAGACTGTAAAGTGAGGCGTGTAGACTGTAAAGTGAGGCGTGTAGACTGTAAAGTGAGGCGTGTAGACTTCAAAGCGCGGCGTCTGTGGCGGGTTTAATGACCTGGAGCGTGGGAGAATCTGCTTCTGTCACTTTTATAGATCCATAATCCATAAGCGCCTCAAACCCACGGCTCGTATCGACGGGAAAGTGTCCAAACAAGCAGCACAAACAAGGAAACAAACGATTCCCCAACGATTCACAGAGGAATGACAAACGAGACGCAGCGTTTAACGAGGAAACGCTAACGAGGAGCGAGTGGGCGGGGCTAACGAGGGGAGCAGCTCACTAAAGTCTGCATTTCACTGTCAGAGGATTAAAGCTCATATTTGTGTCTCAAAGCCAAAACACTTTTCTGCTGTAAATGTTAATTAGTCTTACGCTTAGTTAAATTTAGATTAAAGTCATTTGCAAAAGTACAAATGTCTCTTTGGAGTAAATGTTGAGTTCAAAGCTTTTCTCGCTCAGGACAGTTTTTATATAACGATGATTTAATTAGTCAAATCAATTGACGATTATCCATGATCTTGTTTCCTTAATATAAAAGTGTTTCCTCTTCTGTCTGAAGACAGTGTCCCCTGGAGGACGCTCACATGTGTCTGAGGACAGTGTCCCCTGGAGGACGCTCACGTGTGTCTGAGGACAGTGTCCCCTGGAGGACGCTCACGTGTGTCTGAGGACAGTGTCCCCTGGAGGACGCTCACGTGTGTCTGAGGACAGTGTCCCCTGGAGGACACTCACATGTGTCTGAGGACAGTGTCCCCTGGAGGACGCTCTCATGTGTCTGAAGACAGTGTCCCCTGGAGGACGCTCACATGTGTCTGAGGACAGTGTCCCCTGGAGGACGCTCACATGTGTCTGAGGACAGTGTCCCCTGGAGGACGCTCACATGTGTCTGAGGACAGTGTCCCCTGGAGGACGCTCACATATGTCTGAGGACAGTGTCCCCTGGAGGACGCTCACATGTGTCTGAGGACAGTGTCCCCTGGAGGACGCTCACATGTGTATGAGGACAGTGTCCCCTGGAGGACACTCACGTGTGTCTGAGGACAGTGTCCCCTGGAGGACGCTCTCATGTGTCTGAGGACAGTGTCCCCTGGAGGACACTCACGTGTGTCTGAGGACAGTGTCCCCTGGAGGACTCTCAAATGTGTATGAGGACAGTGTCCCCTGGAGGACGCTCACGTGTGTCCGAGGACAGTGTCCCCTGGAGGACGCTCACATGTGTCTGAGGACAGTGTCCCCTGGAGGACGCTCACATGTGTCTGAGGACAGTGTCCCCTGGAGGACGCTCACATGTGTCTGAGGACAGTGTCCCCTGGAGGACGCTCACATGTGTCTGAGGACAGTGTCCCCTGGAGGACGCTCACATGTGTCTGAGGACAGTGTCCCCTGGAGGACGCTCACATGTGTCTGAGGACAGTGTCCCCTGGAGGACGCTCACGTGTGTCTGAGGACAGTGTCCCCTGGAGGACGCTCACATGTGTATGAGGACAGTGTCCCCTGGAGGACACTCACGTGTGTCTGAGGACAGTGTCCCCTGGAGGACGCTCTCATGTGTCTGAGGACAGTGTCCCCTGGAGGACACTCACGTGTGTCTGAGGACAGTGTCCCCTGGAGGACGCTCACATGTGTCTGAGGACAGTGTCCCCTGGAGGAAGCTCACATGTGTCTGAGGACAGTGTCCCCTGGAGGACGCTCACATGTGTCCCCTGGAGGACGCTCACGTGTGTCTGAGGACAGTGTCCCCTGGAGGACGCTCACGTGTGTCTGAGGACAGTGTCCCCTGGAGGACGCTCACGTGTGTCTGAGGACAGTGTCCCCTGGAGGACGCTCAGATGTGTCTGAGGACAGTGTCCCCTGGAGGACGCTCACATGTGTCTGAGGACAGTGTCCCCTGGAGGACGCTCACGTGTGTCTGAGGACAGTGTCCCCTGGAGGACGCTCACGTGTGTCTGAGGACAGTGTCCCCTGGAGGACGCTCACGTGTGTCTGAGGACAGTGTCCCCTGGAGGACGCTCACGTGTGTCTGAGGACAGTGTCCCCTGGAGGACGCTCTCTTGTGTCTGAGGACAGTGCCCCCTGGAGGACGCTCACGTGTGTCTGAGGACAGTGTCCCCTGGAGGACGCTCACGTGTGTCTGAGGACAGTGTCCCCTGGAGGACGCTCACGTGTGTCTGAGGACAGTGTCCCCTGGAGGACGCTCTCGTGTGTCTGAGGACAGTGTCCCCTGGAGGACGCTCACGTGTGTCTGAGGACAGTGTCCCCTGGAGGACGCTCACGTGTGTCTGAGGACAGTGTCCTCTGGAGGACGCTCACGTGTGTCTGAGGACAGTGTCCCCTGGAGGACGCTCACGTGTGTCTGAGGACAGTGTCCTCTGGAGGACGCTCACGTGTGTCTGAGGACAGTGTCCCCTGGAGGACGCTCACGTGTGTCTGAGGACAGTGTCCCCTGGAGGACGCTCACGTGTGTCTGAGGACAGTGTCCCCTGGAGGACGCTCACGTGTGTCTGAGGACAGTGTCCCCTGGAGGACGCTCACGTGTGTCTGAGGACAGTGTCCCCTGGAGGACGCTCACGTGTGTCTGAGGACAGTGTCCCCTGGAGGACGCTCACATGTGTCTGAGGACAGTGTCCCCTGGAGGACGCTCACATGTGTCTGAGGACAGTGTCCCCTGGAGGACGCTCTCATGTGTCTGAGGACAGTGTCCCCTGGAGGACGCTCACATGTGTCTGAGGACAGTGTCCCCTGGAGGACGCTCACATGTGTCTGAGGACAGTGTCCCCTGGAGGACGCTCACATGTGTCTGAGGACAGCGTCCCCTGGAGGACGCTCACATGTGTCTGAGGACAGTGTCCCCTGGAGGAAGCTCACATATGTCTGAGGACAGTGTCCCCTGGAGGACGCTCACATGTGTCTGAGGACAGTGTCCCCTGGAGGACGCTCACATGTGTATGAGGACAGTGTCCCCTGGAGGACACTCACGTGTGTCTGAGGACAGTGTCCCCTGGAGGACACTCACGTGTGTCTGAGGACAGTGTCCCCTGGAGGACTCTAAAATGTGTATGAGGACAGTGTCCCCTGGAGGACGCTCACGTGTGTCCGAGGACAGTGTCCCCTGGAGGACGCTCACATGTGTCTGAGGACAGTGTCCCCTGGAGGACGCTCACATGTGTCTGAGGACAGTGTCCCCTGGAGGACGCTCACATGTGTCTGAGGACAGCGTCCCCTGGAGGATGCTCTCATGTGTCTGAGGACAGTGTCCCCTGGAGGACGCTCACATGTGTCTGAGGACAGTGTCCACTGGAGGACGCTCACATGTGTCTGAGGACAGTGTCCCCTGGAGGACGCTCACATGTGTCTGAGGACAGTGTCCCCTGGAGGACGCTCACATGTGTCTGAGGACAGTGTCCCCTGGAGGACGCTCACATATGTCTGAGGACAGTGTCCCCTGGAGGACGCTCACATGTGTCTGAGGACAGTGTCCCCTGGAGGACGCTCACATGTGTATGAGGACAGTGTCCCCTGGAGGACACTCACGTGTGTCTGAGGACAGTGTCCCCTGGAGGACGCTCTCATGTGTCTGAGGACAGTGTCCCCTGGAGGACTCTCACGTGTGTCTGAGGACAGTGTCCCCTGGAGGACTCTCAAATGTGTATGAGGACAGTGTCCCCTGGAGGACGCTCACGTGTGTCCGAGGACAGTGTCCCCTGGAGGACGCTCACATGTGTCTGAGGACAGTGTCCCCTGGAGGATGCTCACATGTGTCTGAGGACAGTGTCCCCTGGAGGACGCTCACATGTGTCTGAGGACAGTGTCCACTGGAGGACGCTCACATGTGTCTGAGGACAGTGTCCCCTGGAGGACGCTCACATGTGTCTGAGGACAGTGTCCCCTGGAGGACGCTCACATGTGTCTGAGGACAGTGTCCCCTGGAGGACGCTCACATGTGTCTGAGGACAGTGTCCCCTGGAGGACGCTCTCATGTGTCTGAGGACAGTGTCCCCTGGAGGACGCTCACATGTGTCTGAGGACAGTGTCCCCTGGAGGACGCTCACATGTGTCTGAGGACAGTGTCCCCTGGAGGACGCTCTCATGTGTCTGAGGACAGTGTCCCCTGGAGGACGCTCACATGTGTCTGAGGACAGTGTCCCCTGGAGGACGCTCACATGTGTCTGAGGACAGTGTCCCCTGGAGGACGCTCAAATGTGTCTGAGGACAGTGTCCCCTGGAGGACGCTCACATGTGTCTGAGGACAGTGTCCCCTGGAGGACGCTCACGTGTGTCTGAGGACAGTGTCCCCTGGAGGACGCTCTCGTGTGTCTGAGGACAGTGTCCCCTGGAGGACGCTCACGTGTGTCTGAGGACAGTGTCCCCTGGAGGACGCTCACGTGTGTCTGAGGACAGTGTCCCCTGGAGGACGTTCACGTGTGTCCGAGGACAGTGTCCCCTGGAGGACGCTCACATGTGTCCGAGGACAGTGTCCCCTGGAGGACGTTCACATGTGTCCGAGGACAGTGTCCCCTGGAGGACGTTCACATGTGTCCGAGGACAGTGTCCCCTGGAGGACGCTCACATGTGTCCGAGGACAGTGTCCCCTGGAGGACGCTCTCATGTGTCCGAGGACAGTGTCCCCTGGAGGACGCTCACATGTGTCTGAGGACAGTGTCCCCTGGAGTACGCTCACATGTGTCTGAGGACAGTGTCCCCTGGAGGACGCTCACATGTGTCTGAGGACAGTGTCCCCTGGAGGACGCTCACATGTGTCTGAGGACAGTGTCCCCTGGAGGACGCCCACATGTGTCTGAGGACAGTGTCCCCTGGAGGACGCCCACGTGTGTCTGAGGACAGTGTCCCCTGGAGGACGCTCACGTGTGTCTGAGGACAGTGTCCCCTGGAGGACGCTCACGTGTGTCTGAGGACAGTGTCCCCTGGAGGACGCTCACGTGTGTCTGAGGACAGTGTCCCCTGGAGGACGCTCACGTGTGTCTGAGGACAGTGTCCCCTGGAGGACGCTCACGTGTGTCTGAGGACAGTGTCCCCTGGAGGACGCTCACGTGTGTCTGAGGACAGTGTCCCCTGGAGGACGCTCACATGTGTCTGAGGACAGTGTCCCCTGGAGGACGCTCACATGTGTCTGAGGACAGTGTCCCCTGGAGGACGCTCTCATGTGTCTGAGGACAGTGTCCCCTGGAGGACGCTCACATGTGTCTGAGGACAGTGTCCCCTGGAGGACGCTCACATGTGTCTGAGGACAGTGTCCCCTGGAGGACGCTCACATGTGTCTGAGGACAGCGTCCCCTGGAGGACGCTCACATGTGTCTGAGGACAGCGTCCCCTGGAGGAAGCTCACATGTGTCTGAGGACAGCGTCCCCTGGAGGACGCTCACATGTGTCTGAGGACAGCGTCCCCTGGAGGACGCTCACATGTGTCTGAGGACAGTGTCCCCTGGAGGACGCTCACGTGTGTCTGAGGACAGTGTCCCCTGGAGGACGCTCACGTGTGTCTGAGGACAGTGTCCCCTGGAGGACGCTCACGTGTGTCTGAGGACAGTGTCCCCTGGAGGACGCTCTCGTGTGTCTGAGGACAGTGCCCCCTGGAGGACGCTCACGTGTGTCTGAGGACAGTGCCCCCTGGAGGACGCTCACGTGTGTCTGAGGACAGTGTCCCCTGGAGGACGCTCACGTGTGTCTGAGGACAGTGTCCCCTGGAGGACGCTCACGTGTGTCTGAGGACAGTGTCCCCTGGAGGACGCTCACGTGTGTCTGAGGACAGTGTCCCCTGGAGGACGCTCAGATGTGTCTGAGGACAGTGTCCCCTGGAGGACGCTCACATGTGTCTGAGGACAGTGTCCCCTGGAGGACGCTCACGTGTGTCTGAGGACAGTGTCCCCTGGAGGACGCTCACGTGTGTCTGAGGACAGTGTCCCCTGGAGGACGCTCACGTGTGTCTGAGGACAGTGTCCCCTGGAGGACGCTCACGTGTGTCTGAGGACAGTGTCCCCTGGAGGACGCTCTCTTGTGTCTGAGGACAGTGCCCCCTGGAGGACGCTCACGTGTGTCTGAGGACAGTGTCCCCTGGAGGACGCTCACGTGTGTCTGAGGACAGTGTCCCCTGGAGGACGCTCACGTGTGTCTGAGGACAGTGTCCCCTGGAGGACGCTCTCGTGTGTCTGAGGACAGTGTCCCCTGGAGGACGCTCACGTGTGTCTGAGGACAGTGTCCCCTGGAGGACGCTCACGTGTGTCTGAGGACAGTGTCCTCTGGAGGACGCTCACGTGTGTCTGAGGACAGTGTCCCCTGGAGGACGCTCACGTGTGTCTGAGGACAGTGTCCTCTGGAGGACGCTCACGTGTGTCTGAGGACAGTGTCCCCTGGAGGACGCTCACGTGTGTCTGAGGACAGTGTCCCCTGGAGGACGCTCACGTGTGTCTGAGGACAGTGTCCCCTGGAGGACGCTCACGTGTGTCTGAGGACAGTGTCCCCTGGAGGACGCTCACGTGTGTCTGAGGACAGTGTCCCCTGGAGGACGCTCACGTGAGAGAGAGAAGTGGAGGTAAACGCTGTGTTTTTCAGATTCAACACAAACATGGAGGACTTTCTCAGAACTGATCCAGGATCATCATCCTCTCATCCACACAGAGGTCAGAGGTCAAACAATCCATGTATAACAAAGGCTAAAGAGGTTATCGCCATGGCAACTACAGCTCCATCATGTGACTGTCAAAGTCTGAACAAACTAAGCTTCATTTTCATGTAAAGACTTTGACAATTGGACTGTTTAGTCCTGGTTTAGACCTGGTTTAGACCTGGTTTAGTCCTGGTTTAGTCCTGGTTTAGACCTGGTTTAGTCCTGGTTTAGTCCTGGTTTAGTACTGGTTTAGTCCTGGTTTAGTCCTGGTTTAGTCTGGTTTAGTCTGGTTTAGTCTGGTTTAGTCCTGGTTTAGTCCTGGTTTAGTCCTGGTTTAGTCTGGTTTAGTCTGGTTTAGTCCTGGTTTAGTCCTGGTTTAGTCTGGTTTAGTCTGGTTTAGTCTGGTTTAGTCCTGGTTTAGTCCTGGTTTAGTCCTGGTTTAGTCTGGTTTAGTCTGGTTTAGTCCTGGTTTAGTCCTGGTTTAGTCCTGGTTTAGTCCTGGTTTAGTCTGGTTTAGTCTGGTTTAGTCCTGGTTTAGACCTGGTTTAGTCCTGGTTTAGTCCTGGTTTAGTCCTGGTTTAGACCTGGTTTAGTCCTGGTTTAGTCCTGGTTTAGTCTGGTTTAGTCTGGTTTAGTCTGGTTTAGTCCGGGTTTAGTCCTGGTTTAGTCCTGGTTTAGCCCTGGTTTAGTCTGGTTTAGTCTGGTTTTGTCCTGGTTTAGTCTGGTTTAGTCTGGTTTAGTCCTGGTTTAGATTTGGTTTAGTCCTGGTTTAGTCCTGGTTTAGTCCTGGTTTGGACCTGGTTTAGTCCTGGTTTAGTCCTGGTTTAGTCCTGGTTTAGTCCTGGTTTAGTCCCGGTTTAGACCCGGTTTAGTCTGGTTTAGTCTGTTTTAGTCCTGGTTTAGTCCTGGTTTTGACCTGGTTTAGACCTGGTTTAGTCCTGGTTTAGTCCTGGTTTAGACCTGGTTTAGTCCTGGTTTAGTCCTGGCTTAGTCTGGTTTAGTCTGGTTTAGTCCTGGTTTAGTCTGGTTTAGTCCTGGTTCAGACCTGGTTTAGACCTGGTTTAGTCCTGGTTTAGTCCTGGTTTGGTCTTGGTTTAGTCCTGGTTTAGACCTGGTTTAGTCCTGGTTTAGTCCTGGTTTAGTCCTGGTTTAGTCCTGGTTTAGACCTGGTTTAGTCCTGGTTTAGTCTGGTTTAGTCCTGGTTTAGACCTGGTTTAGACCTGGTTTAGTCCTGGTTTAGTCCTGGTTTAGTCCTGGTTTAGACCTGGTTCAGACCTGGTTTAGTCCTGGTTTAGTCTGGTTTAGTCCTGGTTTAGTCCTGGTTAAGACCTGGTTTAGTCCTGGTTTAGTCCTGGTTTAGTCCTGGTTTAGTCTGGTTTAGTCTGGTTTAGTCCTGGTTTAGTCTGATTTAGTCCTGGTTTAGACCTGGTTCAGACCTGGTTTAGTCCTGGTTTAGTCTGGTTTAGTCCTGGTTTAGTCTGGTTCTGACCTGGTTTAGTCCTGGTTTAGTCCTGGTTTAGTCCTGGTTTAGGCCTGGTTTAGTCCTGGTTTAGTCTGGTTTATTCCTGGTTTAGTCCTGGTTTAGTCCTGGTTTAGTCTGGTTTAGTCTGGTTTAGTCCTGGTTTAGTCCTGGTTAAGACCTGGTTTAGTCCTGGTTTAGTCCTGGTTTAGTCTGGTATAGTCCTGGTTTAGACCTGGTTTAGACCTGGTTTAGTCCTGGTTTAGTCCTGGTTTAGTCCTGGTTTAGTCTGGTTTAGTCCTGGTTTGGACCTGGTTTAGACTTGATTTAGTCCTGGTTAAAACCTGGTTTAGTCCTGGTTTAGTCCTGGTTTAGTCCTGGTTTAGTCTGGTTTAGTCAGGTTTAGTCCTGGTTTAGTCCTGGTTAAGACCTGGTTTAGTCCTGGTTTAGTCCTGGTTTAGTCCTGGTTTAGTCTGGTTTAGTCCTGGTTTAGTCCTGGTTTAGACCTGGTTTAGTCCTGGTTTAGTCCTGGTTAAGACCTGGTTTAGTCCTGGTGTAGTCTGGTTTAGTCTGGTTTAGTCCTGGTTTAGTGCTGGTTAAGACCTGGTTTAGTCCTGGTTAAGACCTGGTTTAGTCCTGGTTTAGTCCTGGTTTAGTCTGGTTTAGTCCTGGTTTAGACCTGGTCTAGACCTGGTTTAGTCCTGGTTTAGTCCTGGTTTAGTCCTGGTTTAGTCTGGTTTAGTCCTGGTTTAGACCTGGTTTAGACCTGGTTTAGTCCTGGTTTAGTCCTGGTTTAGTCCTGGTTTAGTCTTGGTTTAGTCCTGGTTTAGACCTGGTTTAGTCCTGGTTAAGTCTGGTTTAGTCCTGGTTTAGACCTGGTTTAGACCTGGTTTAGTCCTGGTTTAGTCCTGGTTTAGTCCTGGTTTAGTCTGGTTTAGTCCTGGTTTAGACCTGGTTTAGTCCTGGTTTAGTCTGATTTAGTCCTGGTTTAGACCTGGTTTAGACCTGGTTTAGTCCTGGTTTAGTCCTGGTTTAGTCCTGGTTTAGTCTGGTTTAGTCCTGGTTTAGACCTGGTTTAGACCTGGTTTAGTCCTGGTTAAGACCTGGTTTAGTCCTGGTTTAGTCCTGGTTTAGTCCTGGTTTAGTCTGGTTTAGTCTGGTTTAGTCCTGGTTTAGTCCTGGTTAAGACCTGGTTTAGTCCTGGTTTAGTCCTGGTTTAGTCTGGTTTAGTCCTGGTTTAGACCTGGTTTAGACCTGGTTTAGTCCTGGTTTAGTCCTACTTTAGTCCTGGTTTAGTCTGGTTTAGTCTGGTTTAGTCCTGGTTTGGACCTGGTTTAGACTTGATTTAGTCCTGGTTAAAACCTGGTTTAGTCCTGGTTTAGTCCTGGTTTAGTCCTGGTTTAGTCTGGTTTAGTCAGGTTTAGTCCTGGTTTAGTCCTACTTTAGTCCTGGTTTAGTCCTGGTTTAGTCCTAGTTTAGTCCTGGTTTAGTCTGATTTAGTCCTGGTTTAGACCTGGTTCAGACCTGGTTTAGTCTGGTTTAGTCCTGGTTTAGTCCTGGTTTAGTCCTGGTTTAGTCCTGGTTTAGTCCTGGTTTAGTCCTGGTTTAGTCTGGTTTAGTCTGGTTTAGTCCTGGTTTAGTCTGATTTAGTCCTGGTTTAGACCTGGTTCAGACCTGGTTTAGTCTGGTTTAGTCTGGTTTAGTCTGGTTTAGTCCTGGTTTAGTCCTGGTTTAGTCCTGGTTTAGTCCTGGTTTAGTCTGGTTTAGTCCTGGTTTAGACCTGGTTTGGACCTGGTTTAGTCCTGGTTTAGTCTTGGTTTAGTCTGGTTTAGTCTGGTTTAGTCTGGTTTAGTCCTGCTTTAGTCCTGGTTTAGTCCTGGTTTAGTCTGGTTTAGTCCTGGTTTAGTCCTGGTTAAGACCTGGTTAAGACCTGGTTTAGTCTGGTTTAGTCCTGGTTTAGTCCTGGTTAAGACCTGGTTTGGTCCTGGTTTAGTCCTAGTTTAGTCCTGGTTTAGTCTGATTTAGTCCTGGTTTAGACCTGGTTCAGACCTGGTTTAGTCTGGTTTAGTCCTGGTTTAGTCCTGGTTAAGACCTGGTTTAGTCCTGGTTTAGTCCTGGTTTAGTCCTGGTTTAGTCCTGGTTTAGTCTGGTTTAGTCCTGGTTTAGTCTGGTTTAGTCCTGGTTTAGTCCTGGTTAAGACCTGGTTAAGACCTGGTTTAGTCTGGTTTAGTCCTGGTTTAGTCCTGGTTAAGACCTGGTTTGGTCCTGGTTTAGTCCTAGTTTAGTCCTGGTTTAGTCTGATTTAGTCCTGGTTTAGACCTGGTTCAGACCTGGTTTAGTCTGGTTTAGTCCTGGTTTAGTCCTGGTTAAGACCTGGTTTAGTCCTGGTTTAGTCCTGGTTTAGTCCTGGTTTAGTCCTGGTTTAGTCTGGTTTAGTCTGGTTTAGTCCTGGTTTAGTCTGATTTAGTCCTGGTTTAGACCTGGTTCAGACCTGGTTTAGTCTGGTTTAGTCCTGGTTTAGTCCTGGTTAAGACCTGGTTTAGTCCTGGTTTAGTCCTGGTTTAGTCCTGGTTTAGTCCTGGTTTAGTCTGGTTTAGTCTGGTTTAGTCCTGGTTTAGTCTGATTTAGTCCTGGTTTAGACCTGGTTCAGACCTGGTTTAGTCTGGTTTAGTCCTGGTTTAGTCTGGTTTAGTCCTGGTTTAGTCCTGGTTTAGTCCTGGTTTAGTCCTGGTTTAGTCCTGGTTTAGTCTGGTTCTGACCTGGAGGGCGAGGAGCAGGTGGAGCTGTGAGGAGACGCCATCGTCTGGATCTAGAACAGAAAATAAAAATCACACTTTTGTGATTAAAACACATTAGAGTGACAGGAGTGACAGGAGTGACAGGAGTGACAGGAGTGACAGGAGTGACAGGAGTGACAGGAGTGACAGGAGTGACAGGAGTGACAGGAGTGACAGGAGTGCATCGTCTTTGGGTCCAGAGTGTATTTGTCTTTTATACTTTTATCTCTCTCTCTTCTCTCTGAGAAGTGCAATACTGTCATACCCATGTGCAATACTGTCATACCCATGTGCAATACTGTCATACCCATGTGCAATACTGTCAAACCCATGTGCAATACTGTTATACCCATGTGCAATACTGTCATACCCATGTGCAATACTGTCATACCCATGTGCAATACTGTCATACCCATGTGCAATACTGTCATACCCATGCGCAATACTGTTATACCCATGTGCAATACTGTGATACCCATGTGCAATACTGTTATACCCATGTGCAATACTGTCCCATGTGCAATACTGTCATACCCATGTGCAATACTGTCCCATGTAAAATACTGTTATACCCATGTGCAATTCTGTGATACCCATGTGCAATACTGTTATACCCATGTGCAATACTGTCCCATGTGCAATACTGTCATACCCATGTGCAATACTGTCCCATGTAAAATACTGTTATACCCATGTGCAATTCTGTCATACCCATGTGCAATACTGTCATACCCATGTGCAATTCTGTCCCATGTGCAATACTGTCATACCCATGTGCAATACTGTCATACCCATGTGCAATACTGTTATACCCATGTGCAATACTGTCATACCCATGTGCAATACTGTCATACCCATGTGCAATACTGTGATACCCATGTGCAATACTGTTATACCCATGTGCAATTCTGTCCCATGTGCAATACTGTCATACCCATGTGCAATACTGTCATACCCATGTGCAATTCTGTGATACCCATGTGCAATACTGTTATACCCATGTGCAATACTGTCCCATGTGCAATACTGTCATACCCATGTGCAATACTGTCCCATGTAAAATACTGTTATACCCATGTGCAATTCTGTCATACCCATGTGCAATACTGTCATAGCCATGTGCAATTCTGTCCCATGTGCAATACTGTCATACCCATGTGCAATACTGTCATACCCATGTGCAATACTGTCATACCCATGTGCAATTCTGTCCCATGTGCAATACTGTCATACCCATGTGCAATACTGTCCCATGTGCAATACTGTCATACCCATGTGCAATACTGTCATACCCATGTGCAATACTGTCATACCCATGTGCAATACTGTCATACCCATGCGCAATACTGTTATACCCATGTGCAATACTGTGATACCCATGTGCAATACTGTTATACCCATGTGCAATACTGTCCCATGTGCAATACTGTCATACCCATGTGCAATACTGTCCCATGTAAAATACTGTTATACCCATGTGCAATTCTGTGATACCCATGTGCAATACTGTTATACCCATGTGCAATACTGTCCCATGTGCAATACTGTCATACCCATGTGCAATACTGTCCCATGTAAAATACTGTTATACCCATGTGCAATTCTGTCCCATGTGCAATACTGTCATACCCATGTGCAATTCTGTCCCATGTGCAATACTGTCATACCCATGTGCAATACTGTCCCATGTGCAATACTGTCATACCCATGTGCAATACTGTCCCATGTAAAATACTGTTATACCCATGTGCAATTCTGTGATACCCATGTGCAATACTGTTATACCCATGTGCAATACTGTCCCATGTGCAATACTGTCATACCCATGTGCAATACTGTCCCATGTAAAATACTGTTATACCCATGTGCAATTCTGTCATACCCATGTGCAATACTGTCATACCCATGTGCAATTCTGTCCCATGTGCAATACTGTCATACCCATGTGCAATACTGTCATACCCATGTGCAATACTGTTATACCCATGTGCAATACTGTCATACCCATGTGCAATACTGTCATACCCATGTGCAATACTGTCATACCCATGTGCAATACTGTCATACCCATGCGCAATACTGTTATACCCATGTGCAATACTGTGATACCCATGTGCAATACTGTTATACCCATGTGCAATACTGTCCCATGTGCAATACTGTCATACCCATGTGCAATACTGTCCCATGTAAAATACTGTTATACCCATGTGCAATTCTGTGATACCCATGTGCAATACTGTTAAACCCATGTGCAATACTGTCCCATGTGCAATACTGTCATACCCATGTGCAATACTGTCCCATGTAAAATACTGTTATACCCATGTGCAATTCTGTCATACCCATGTGCAATACTGTCATACCCATGTGCAATTCTGTCCCATGTGCAATACTGTCATACCCATGTGCAATACTGTCATACCCATGTGCAATACTGTCATACCCATGTGCAATTCTGTCCCATGTGCAATACTGTCATACCCATGTGCAATACTGTCCCATGTGCAATACTGTCATACCCATGTGCAATACTGTCATACCCATGTGCAATACTGTCATACCCATGTGCAATACTGTCATACCCATGCGCAATACTGTTATACCCATGTGCAATACTGTGATACCCATGTGCAATACTGTTATACCCATGTGCAATACTGTCCCATGTGCAATACTGTCATACCCATGTGCAATACTGTCCCATGTAAAATACTGTTATACCCATGTGCAATTCTGTCCCATGTGCAATACTGTCATACCCATGTGCAATTCTGTCCCATGTGCAATACTGTCATACCCATGTGCAATACTGTCCCATGTGCAATACTGTCATACCCATGTGCAATTCTGTCCCATGTGCAATACTGTCATACCCATGTGCAATTCTGTCCCATGTGCAATACTGTCATACCCATGTGCAATACTGTCCCATGTGCAATACTGTCTTAATTAATTAATATTCTGACATAATGTCAATCATATTGGTGCATTATTATCTGTCCATTTAACTGCTGTAAATAAATGTTACTTTTGTTACTAATATTATTTTAGGCCCGAGCGCCACAAGTTGGCAAGAGGACTATTAATCTCATAAGGCCGTGTGAAGCACGGCTGCGAAAGTGCACGTAGTGCGCACGAAATCGAGCGCGAAGCGCTCGCCCACTTCCAAACACTCACTAACGCACTCCTTCACTCAGACACGCCCCCTGCAGACTAGTTAGTTGTAGGAAAATGGAACATTACCGTTGTAAACGGGCGAAGCCCGTGCAAAAGTGGCACTAAACGAGCACTTGACATTGAGATGACGAGCGCTTCGCGGTCGTCATCTCAATGTAAAACACTCGTTTGCTTTAAGTGTCTCACCAACACGTTCCATCTCTTGCATGTTCCGTTCATATAAACATGTGATGCAAAAATGTAACATTATTACTGTTTAGAGGGCCAAAAACACAAAGTGGGCGGAGCCCACTCAAAATTATGGAAAGTACCCGTCAGTGACCAGGGACCCACACCATGAGGGAGGAAAGCGCTCGCTCTTTCCGAAAATGTATAGTTTATGACATTTGAAAAATGGGAAACATTGTTTTCGCATCGGAATATTATTCGGCCCGAGCCCCAGCAGGGCGGAGGGCCTATTGCTCCCGCAACGCTGCCAAAGGCAGCGTTGCAACTGTCAGACTGTGCCCCGTGGCCCCTGGCAAGTCCAGTGAACTAGCCCATGCCGAAGGCATGGATCATGCATACTTACTCCTGCTATGACAGAAATATTCTTCATCGCTTTGAGCTCTAATTTGACCCCCTGAACATGCTCAAAAACTCACCAAACTTTGCCCAAAATTCAGAATCGGCGAAAAATTTGATTTTTTCTGGGCCATTTTTTTTTCCGTTAAAAAATGGCGCGACAGCGCCACCGACAAAAGTCAAAATACATTGCGCCTATGGGAGACGCCCCGAGGTCAACTTTGGCGTAAAGCTACGAAATTCGGGACACGCATTCCTCTCGTGAGGACAAAAAAAAATAATCATTGTGGCCACGCCCCCAGACTTACCCTATGGCCGCCATCTTCCTTTGAAAATGAAAACAGGCTGTGTTAGCCATTTTGTTCACGTCAAACTTTGACGAACTCCTCCTAGGGCGTTTTGCCCACCGACTTCAAAATCGGCGTACGTCCTCTGGACAAGTGGGACATCTAAAGTTATTACAATTTTTGGTATTCCTTTTACGGTCTGTGTGCGGCGCAGCCGCAAAGTTGGACAACTTATTTTGGATAATAACCTGTTTCCATCCACCTCTTTGGCCCTGTGCACACTGTAGTAGCGCGAGCGCTTTCCGAAAATGTATAGTTTATGACATTTGAAAAATGGGAAACATTGTTTTCGCATCGGAATATTATTCTTTCTTCTTCTTCTTCTTCTCGGGACAAACCCCCCTATTTTTCACCCAGTGACATTGACGAAAAGTCACAAAAATGTTCACACCTCTAAAAATCGTGCCTCTACATTCTGGCCATTTCCCTTTTCTAAAATAAAAAATGTACCAAAAATGCATTGAGAGATGGGAAACGACCCCAAAAATGTCTGATGGTAGAATCATGAAATTTGGCGCAGAGGTAGATGGCGACAAGAGAAGTAAAAAATATTATTACGGCAACGCCGTCCGCCCAACCAAATGTCGGCCATATTGCTTCAAAAATGGCTAATTATGACTTGGGAGTTTTTCCAAACATCGTACTTTTATGAACTCCTCCCCCTCAGGGCGTTGGCTCTAAAAAGCTGAAATTGTGTGAAAATGCTCCTGAGGAGTGGGACATCAAAAGTTATTCAAATGACATTGACCCTGTCACGGTCTCTGAGCGGCGAAGCCACAAACTGTAGCTCGAATTTCAGAAATCTCCCAAATTTAACATTTCTGCCGTTTGCGCAGATAAAGTCCGAATTGCGTCAAATTAGAATCAGTTGTTAAACTCTTTGCCCTAAACCTACTTGAAGTGAAATAAATTAATTTGGAGCCACAGCGCCCCCTACAGATTTTATATGGAGGTTAAATGTTTAGTTTTGCGAAATTATATGAAATTTGACACAAAACTCAATTTTAGCCCCATCAAAAAAGTCAATGAGACTCATGTCATAATTGTTATGTCGTTGCCGTAGCGATGACCAAAACCTCCCATGTTATTCCAATGGGGAAATCACCAGAACATGTTTACACTTTAGACTTTCACAAACTCCTCCCCCTCAGGGCGTTGGCCCTATTAACCTGAAATCTGGTGAGACTCATCTTCAGGACCATCAAAAGTTATCCACATTTTTATTCTAAGAGTCACGGTGTCTGTGCGGCAGAGCCGCACATTTTGCCAAGAATTCAAAATAAAATGTCTTTTTGATGTAAAACAAAGTGAGAAGATGTGACAGCGTCACAGATTCAGCAGTAGATGTAATAAAAGGACAATTGGGGCGCGTTAGCCACGCCCCCTCCTCCCTCTCTCTCTCTCTCTTCTTTCTCTCTCTCCTCAGGTGGAATCCGTCCCTGCGAAGGAGGCTGCAGTACCTGCTCTGGCCTGTGGGGGCGCTGTACCTGAGGCTGCAGTACCTGCTCTGGCCTATGGGGGCGCTGTACCTGAGGCTGCAGTACCTGCTCTGGCCTGTGGGGGCGCTGTACCTGAGGCTGCAGTACCTGCTCTGGCCTGTGGGGGCGCTGTACCTGAGGCTGCAGTACCTGCTCTGGCCTGTGGGGGCGCTGTACCTGAGCGATGATGCTGCACAACTGAGGTCCGTCTTGAGTCAGACTGAGCAGAGATGA
>NW_027315997.1:42500-45000 GCF_026437365.1 Eucyclogobius newberryi
TTCTCGACGCGGCTGAACATCCTGCCCAGCTCCGTACTGACCACCAGGGCGCGCCGCAGCAGAGTCTGCAAGTTAGAGCGGGCAGGCCACGCCCCCCCAGAGCTCACCTGGACAAGAGGAGGAGGAGTCAGGAGTCAGAAGGAGGAGGCAGGAGGAAGAGTCAGGAGGAGGAGTCAGGAGGAGGAGTCAGGAGGAGGAGTCAGGAGGGGGAGTCAGAAGGAAGAGTCAGGAGGAGGAGTCAGGAGGAGGAGTCGGAAGGAGGAGTCAGGAGGAGGAGTCAGGAGGAGGAGTCAGAAGGAAGAGTCAGGAGGAGGATTCAGGAGGAGGAGTCAGGAGGAAGAGTCAGGAGGAGTCAGGAGATGGAGTTACAAGGAAGTGTCAGGAGGAGGAGTCAGGAGGAGGAGTCAGAAAGAAGAGTCAGGAGGAGGAGTCAGAAGGAAGTGTCAGGAGGAGGAGTCAGGAGGAGGAGTCAGAAAGAAGAGTCAGCAGGAAGAGTCAGGAGGAGGAATCAGGAGGAGGAGTCAGGAGGAGGAGTTACAAGGAGGAGTCAGGAGGACAAGAGGAGATGGGTGTGGCTAAATCTAGCGTGTGTGAGGTTCGTGGCTAAAGCTAGCGTGTGTGAGCTTCGTGGCTAAAGCTAGCGTGTGTGAGGTTCGTGGCTAAAGCTAGCGTGTGTGAGGTTCGTGGCTAAAGCTAGCGTGTGTGAGGTTCGTGGCTAAAGCTAGCGTGTGTGAGGTTCGTGGCTAAAGCTAGCGTGCACAGGAACAGTTTTGCCTCATTTCTTTGACTTCTCTGCATGTGAGGGGCGTGGCTAAAGCCTCTACGATGCGTTTGAACCTCTCTTTATGTCATGCTAATGCTAATGCTAACGTTAGACGCTTTATGACCTGGAAATATCAGATTGTGGCTCTTGACAAAGCGAGTGCCGTGCGGCTATAAACAGGAAACAGCTGTTGCTAACGTGCTTTGCTAGCTTTGTGTTGCTAGCGTACTTTGCTAGCTTTGTGCTGCTAACGTGCTTTGTTAGCTTTGTGTTGCTAAGGCTCCACATATAAGGTAGCATCAGTGGAAGTAGGGGGCGTGTCTCACCAGAAGCTCCTCCTCGTCGACGCCCAGAGGTTTGGCCTGAAGCACACACATACACTCCACCTCAGTCATGTGACGCAGGTCGTCCAACCAGCGCTGCACCGAGTCCGACTGAAGACGGAAACTGTAAAGACACAATGAGACGGTAAACAAACACACACATATATACAACACACACACACACACACACAAACACATATACAATACACACACACACACACACACACACACACAAACACATATACAACACACACACACACAAATATACAACACACAAACACACACACACAAACACACACACACACAAATATACAACACAAACAAAATACACACACACATATACAACACACACACACACACACACACATATACAACACAAACAAAATACACACACACATATACAACACACACACACACACACACACATATGACACAAACACACCCATACAACACACACACACAACACACACACACACACACACACAACACAAACATATACAACACACACAGACACACACACACACATATACAACACACACACACATATACAACACACACACACACAAACAAACAAACAAACAAACACATATACAACACACACACACTCATATACAACACAAACAAAATACACACACACACACAAACACAAACACACATATACAACACACACACAACACATACACAAACACACACACAACACACACATATACAACACACACACAAACACATATACAACACAAAAAACATACACACACACACACACACACAACAAAAAAACACTCATATACAACATACACACAACACACACACACGCACACGCAACACACACAACACAAACACACACACACATATACAACACACTAACACATATACAACACACACACAATATACAAACACACACAAACACATATACAGCACACACACATGTACAACACACAAACACACATACAACACACACACAATATACACACACACACAAACACATATACAACACACACACATATACAACACAAACAACATACACACACACATATACAACACACAAACACACATATACAACATACACACAACACACACATACATACACAAAACACACACACAAATACACACACACACACACACAAACACATATACAACACCCACATATACAACACACACACACAAACACACACACACATATACAACACACACACAACACACAAACACATATACAACACACACACAATACACACACAAACAAATATACAACACACACACAATATACACACACACACACACACATATACAACACACAAACACACACACACACAACACATAAACACACATATACAACACACACGCACAATACACACACACACACAAACACATATACAACACACACAACATACACACACAACACATATACAACATACAC
>NW_027315997.1:47500-80620 GCF_026437365.1 Eucyclogobius newberryi
GCGTGTAGACTGTAAAGTGAGGCGTGTAGACTGAGGCGTGTAGACTGTAAAGTGAGGCGTGTAGACTGTAAAGTGAGGCGTGTAGCCTGTAAAGTGAGGCGTGTGGACTGTAAAGTGAGGAGTGTAGACTGTAAAGTGAGGCGTGTAGACTGTAAAGTGAGGCGTGTAGACTGTAAAGCGAGGCGTGTAGACTGTAAAGTGAGTTGTGTGGACTGTAAAGTGACGCGTGTAGACTGTAAAGTGAGGCGTGTAGCCTGTAAAGTGAGGCGTGTGGACTGTAAAGTGAGGAGTGTAGACTGTAAAGTGAGGCGTGTAGCCTGTAAAGTGAGGCGTGTGGACTGTAAAGTGAGGAGTGTAGACTGTAAAGTGAGGCGTGTAGCCTGTAAAGTGAGGCGTGTGGACTGTAAAGTGAGGAGTGTAGACTGTAAAGTGAGGCGTGTAGACTGTAAAGCGAGGCGTGTAGACTGTAAAGTGAGTTGTGTGGACTGTAAAGTGACGCGTGTAGACTGTAAAATGAGGCGTGTAGACAGTAAAGTGAGGCGTGTAGACTGTAAAGTGAGTTGTGTGGACTGTAAAGTGAGGCGTGTAGACTGTAAAGTGAGGCGTGTAGACAGTAAAGTGAGGCGTGTAGACTGTAAAATGAGGCGTGTAGACTGTAAAGTGAGGCGTGTAGACTGTAAAGTGAGGCGTGTAGACTGTAAAGTGAGTTGTGTGGACTGTAAAGTGAGGCGTGTAGACTGTAAAGTGAGTTGTGTGGACTGTAAAGTGAGGCGTGTAGACTGTAAAATGAGGCGTGTAGACTGTAAAGTGAGTTGTGTGGACTGTAAAGTGAGGCGTGTAGACTGTAAAATGAGGCGTGTGGACTGTAAAGTGAGGCGTGTAGACTGTAAAATGAGGCGTGTAGACTGTAAAGTGAGGCGTGTAGACTGTAAAGTGAGTTGTGTGGACTGTAAAGTGAGGCGTGTAGACTGTAAACTGAGGCGTGTAGACTGTAAAGTGAGTTGTGTGGACTGTAAAGTGAGGCGTGTGGATTGTAAAGTGAGGCGTGTAGACTGTAAAGTGAGGCGTGTAGACTGTAAAGTGAGGCGTGTGGACTGTAAAGTGTAGACTGTAAAGTGAGTTGTGTGGACTGTAAAGTGAGGCGTGTGGATTGTAAAGTGAGGCGTGTAGACTGTAAAGTGAGTTGTGTGGACTGTAAAGTGAGGCGTGTGGATTGTAAAGTGAGGCGTGTAGACTGTAAAGTGAGGCGTGTAGACTGAAAAGTGTGGACTGTAAAGTGAGGCGTGTAGACTGTAAAGTGAGGCGTGTAGATTGTAAAGTGAGGCGTGTAGACTGTAAAGTGAGGCGTGTAGACTGTAAAGTGAGGCGTGAAAACTGTAAAGTGAGCGTGTGGACTGTAAAGTGAGGCGTGTGGACTGTAGAGTGAGGCGTGTAAGTTGTAAAGTGAGGCGTGTGGACTGTAAAGTAAGGCGTGTAGACTGTAAAGTGTGGACTGTAAAGTGAGGCGTGTAGACTGTAAAGTGAGGCGTGTAGACTGTAAAGTGTGGACTGTAAATTGAGGCGTATAGACTGTAAAGTGAGGCGTGTAGACTGTAAAGTGAGGCGTGTAGACTGTAAAGTGAGGCGTGTAAACTGTTAAGTGAGGCGTGTAGACTGTAAAGTGAGGCGTGTAGACTGTAAAGTGAGGAGTGTAGACTGTAAAGTGAGTTGTGTGGACTGGAAAGTGCGGCGTGTAGACTGTTAAGTGAGGCGTGTGGACTGTAAAGTGACGCGTGTAGACTGTAAAGTGAGGCGTGTAGACTGTAAAGTGTGGACTGTAAAGTGAGGCGTGTAGACTGTAAAGTGAGGCGTGTAGACTGTAAAGTGTGGACTGTAAATTGAGGCGTATAGACTGTAAAGTGAGGCGTGTAGACTGTAAAGTGAGGCGTGTAGACTGTAAAGTGAGGCGTGTAAACTGTTAAGTGAGGCGTGTAGACTGTAAAGCGAGGCGTGTAGACTGTAAAGTGAGGAGTGTAGACTGTAAAGTGAGTTGTGTGGACTGGAAAGTGCGGCGTGTAGACTGTTAAGTGAGGCGTGTGGACTGTAAAGTGACGCGTGTAGACTGTAAAGTGAGGCGTGTAGCCTGTAAACTGAGGCGTGTGGACTGTAAAGTGAGGAGTGTAGACTGTAAAGTGAGGCGTGTAGCCTGTAAAGTGAGGCGTGTGGACTGTAAAGTGAGGAGTGTAGACTGTAAAGTGAGGCGTGTAGACTGTAAAGCGAGGCGTGTAGACTGTAAAGTGAGTTGTGTGGACTGTAAAGTGACGCGAGTAGACTGTAAAATGAGGCGTGTAGACAGTAAAGTGAGGCGTGTAGACTGTAAAGTTAGTTGTGTGGACTGTAAAGTGAGGCGTGTAGACTGTAAAGTGAGGCGTGTAGACAGTAAAGTGAGGCGTGTAGACTGTAAAATGAGGCGTGTAGACTGTAAAGTGAGGCGTGTAGACTGTAAAATGAGGCGTGTAGACTGTAAAGTGAATTGTGTGGACTGTAAAGTGAGGCGTGTAGACTGTAAAATGAGGCGTTTAGACTGTAAAGTGAGGCGTGTAGACTGTAAAATGAGGCGTGTAGACTGTAAATTGAGGCGTGTAGACTGTAAAGTGAGTTGTGTGGACTGTAAAGTGAGGCGTGTAGACTGTAAAGTGAGGCGTGTAGACTGTAAAGTGAGTTTTGTGGACTGTAAAGTGAGGCGTGTGGATTGTAAAGTGAGGCGTGTGGACTGTAAAGTGAGGCGTGTTGACTGTAAAGTGAAGACTGTAAAGTGAGTTGTGTGGATTGTAAAGTGAGGCGTGTTGACTGTAAAGTGAGGCGTGTAGACTGTAAAGTGAGGCGTGTAGACTGTAAAGTGTGGACTGTAAAGTGAGGCGTGTAGACTGTAAATGGAGGCGTGTAGACTGTAAAGTGAGGCGTGTCGACTGAAAAGTGTGGACTGTAAAGTGAGGCGTGTAGACTGTAAAGTGAGGCGTGTAGATTGTAAAGTGAGGCGTGTAGACTGTAAAGTGAGGCGTGTAGACTGTAAAGTGAGGCGTGAAAACTGTAAAGTGAGCGTGTGGACTGTAAAGTGAGGCGTGTGGACTGTAAAGTGAGGGTTGTAAACTGTAAAGTGAGGCGTGTAAACTGTAAAGTGAGGCGTCTGGACTGTAAAGTGAGGCGTGTAGACTGTAAAGTGAGGCGTGTAGACTGTAAAGTGAGGCGTGTGGATTGTAAAGTGTGGACTGTAAAGTGAGGCCTGTAGACTGTAAAGTGAGGCGTGTAGACTGTAAAGTGTGGACTGTAAAGTGAGGCGTGTGGACTGTAAAGTGAGGCGTGTGGACTGTAAAGTGAGGCGTGTAGACTGTAAAGTGAGGCGTGTAGACAGTAAAGTGAGGCGTGTATACTGTAAAATGAGGCGTGTAGACTGTAAAGTGAGGCGTGTAGACTGTAAAGTGAGTTGTGTTGACTGTAAAGTGAGTTGTGTGGACTGTAAAGTGAGGCGTGTAGACTGTAAAGTGAGTTGTGTGGACTGATAGTGAGGCGTGTAGACTGGAAAGTGAGGCGTTTAGACTGTAAAGTGAGTTGTGTTGACTGTAAAGTGAGTTGTGTGGACTGTAAAGTGAGGCGTGTAGACTGTAAAGTGAGTTGTGTGGACTGATAGTGAGGTGTGTAGACTGTAAAGTGAGGCGTGTAGACTGTAAAATGAGGCGTTTAGACTGTAAAGTGAGGCGTGTAGACTGTAAAATGAGGCGTGTAGACTGTAAAGTGAGGCGTGTGGACTGTAAAGTGAGGCGTGTAGACTGTAAAGTGAGGCGTATAGACTGTAAAGTGAGGCGTGTAGACTGTAAAGTGAGGCGTGTGGACTGTAAAGTGAGGAGTGTAGACTGTAAAGTGAGGCGTGTAGCCTGTAAAGTGAGGCGTGTGGACTGTAAAGTGAGGAGTGTAGACTGTAAAGTGAGGCGTGTAGACTGTAAAGCGAGGCGTGTAGACTGTAAAGTGAGTTGTGTGGACTGTAAAGTGACGCGTGTAGACTGTAAAATGAGGCGTGTAGACAGTAAAGTGAGGCGTGTAGACTGTAAAGTGAGTTGTGTGGACTGTAAAGTGAGGCGTGTAGACTGTAAAGTGAGGCGTGTAGACAGTAAAGTGAGGCGTGTAGACTGTAAAATGAGGCGTGTAGACTGTAAAGTGAGGCGTGTAGACTGTAAAGTGAGGCGTGTAGACTGTAAAGCGAGGCGTGTAGACTGTAAAGTGAGTTGTGTGGACTGTAAAGTGACGCGTGTAGCCTGTAAAGTGAGGCGTGTGGACTGTAAAGTGAGGAGTGTAGACTGTAAAGTGAGGCGTGTAGACTGTAAAGCGAGGCGTGTAGACTGTAAAGTGAGTTGTGTGGACTGTAAAGTGACGCGTGTAGACTGTAAAATGAGGCGTGTAGACAGTAAAGTGAGGCGTGTAGACTGTAAAGTGAGTTGTGTGGACTGTAAAGTGAGGCGTGTAGACTGTAAAGTGAGGCGTGTAGACAGTAAAGTGAGGCGTGTAGACTGTAAAATGAGGCGTGTAGACTGTAAAGTGAGGCGTGTAGACTGTAAAGTGAGGCGTGTAGACTGTAAAGTGAGTTGTGTGGACTGTAAAGTGAGGCGTGTAGACTGTAAAGTGAGTTGTGTGGACTGTAAAGTGAGGCGTGTAGACTGTAAAATGAGGCGTGTAGACTGTAAAGTGAGTTGTGTGGACTGTAAAGTGAGGCGTGTAGACTGTAAAATGAGGCGTGTGGACTGTAAAGTGAGGCGTGTAGACTGTAAAATGAGGCGTGTAGACTGTAAAGTGAGGCGTGTAGACTGTAAAGTGAGTTGTGTGGACTGTAAAGTGAGGCGTGTAGACTGTAAACTGAGGCGTGTAGACTGTAAAGTGAGTTGTGTGGACTGTAAAGTGAGGCGTGTGGATTGTAAAGTGAGGCGTGTAGACTGTAAAGTGAGGCGTGTGGACTGTAAAGTGTAGACTGTAAAGTGAGTTGTGTGGACTGTAAAGTGAGGCGTGTGGATTGTAAAGTGAGGCGTGTAGACTGTAAAGTGAGTTGTGTGGACTGTAAAGTGAGGCGTGTGGATTGTAAAGTGAGGCGTGTAGACTGTAAAGTGAGGCGTGTAGACTGAAAAGTGTGGACTGTAAAGTGAGGCGTGTAGACTGTAAAGTGAGGCGTGTAGATTGTAAAGTGAGGCGTGTAGACTGTAAAGTGAGGCGTGTAGACTGTAAAGTGAGGCGTGAAAACTGTAAAGTGAGCGTGTGGACTGTAAAGTGAGGCGTGTGGACTGTAGAGTGAGGCGTGTAAGTTGTAAAGTGAGGCGTGTGGACTGTAAAGTAAGGCGTGTAGACTGTAAAGTGTGGACTGTAAAGTGAGGCGTGTAGACTGTAAAGTGAGGCGTGTAGACTGTAAAGTGTGGACTGTAAATTGAGGCGTATAGACTGTAAAGTGAGGCGTGTAGACTGTAAAGTGAGGCGTGTAGACTGTAAAGTGAGGCGTGTAAACTGTTAAGTGAGGCGTGTAGACTGTAAAGTGAGGCGTGTAGACTGTAAAGTGAGGAGTGTAGACTGTAAAGTGAGTTGTGTGGACTGGAAAGTGCGGCGTGTAGACTGTTAAGTGAGGCGTGTGGACTGTAAAGTGACGCGTGTAGACTGTAAAGTGAGGCGTGTAGACTGTAAAGTGTGGACTGTAAAGTGAGGCGTGTAGACTGTAAAGTGAGGCGTGTAGACTGTAAAGTGTGGACTGTAAATTGAGGCGTATAGACTGTAAAGTGAGGCGTGTAGACTGTAAAGTGAGGCGTGTAGACTGTAAAGTGAGGCGTGTAAACTGTTAAGTGAGGCGTGTAGACTGTAAAGTGAGGCGTGTAGACTGTAAAGTGAGGAGTGTAGACTGTAAAGTGAGTTGTGTGGACTGGAAAGTGCGGCGTGTAGACTGTTAAGTGAGGCGTGTGGACTGTAAAGTGACGCGTGTAGACTGTAAAGTGAGGCGTGTAGCCTGTAAAGTGAGGCGTGTGGACTGTAAAGTGAGGAGTGTAGACTGTAAAGTGAGGCGTGTAGCCTGTAAAGTGAGGCGTGTGGACTGTAAAGTGAGGAGTGTAGACTGTAAAGTGAGGCGTGTAGACTTTAAAGCGAGGCGTGTAGACTGTAAAGTGAGTTGTGTGGACTGTAAAGTGACGCGAGTAGACTGTAAAATGAGGCGTGTAGACAGTAAAGTGAGGCGTGTAGACTGTAAAGTGAGTTGTGTGGACTGTAAAGTGAGGCGTGTAGACTGTAAAGTGAGGCGTGTAGA
Organism: Eucyclogobius newberryi; assembly: GCF_026437365.1. Classification (NCBI taxonomy): domain Eukaryota; kingdom Metazoa; phylum Chordata; class Actinopteri; order Gobiiformes; family Gobiidae; genus Eucyclogobius; species Eucyclogobius newberryi. The sequence continues at coordinate 53,805 of NW_027315997.1, forward strand.
CAGTAAAGTGAGGCGTGTAGACTGTAAAATGAGGCGTGTAGACTGTAAAGTGAGGCGTGTAGACTGTAAAATGAGGCGTGTAGACTGTAAAGTGAATTGTGTGGACTGTAAAGTGAGGCGTGTAGACTGTAAAATGAGGCGTTTAGACTGTAAAGTGAGGCGTGTAGACTGTAAAATGAGGCGTGTAGACTGTAAATTGAGGCGTGTAGACTGTAAAGTGAGTTGTGTGGACTGTAAAGTGAGGCGTGTAGACTGTAAAGTGAGGCGTGTAGACTGTAAAGTGAGTTTTGTGGACTGTAAAGTGAGGCGTGTGGATTGTAAAGTGAGGCGTGTGGACTGTAAAGTGAGGCGTGTTGACTGTAAAGTGAAGACTGTAAAGTGAGTTGTGTGGATTGTAAAGTGAGGCGTGTTGACTGTAAAGTGAGGCGTGTAGACTGTAAAGTGAGGCGTGTAGACTGTAAAGTGTGGACTGTAAAGTGAGGCGTGTAGACTGTAAATGGAGGCGTGTAGACTGTAAAGTGAGGCGTGTCGACTGAAAAGTGTGGACTGTAAAGTGAGGCGTGTAGACTGTAAAGTGAGGCGTGTAGATTGTAAAGTGAGGCGTGTAGACTGTAAAGTGAGGCGTGTAGACTGTAAAGTGAGGCGTGAAAACTGTAAAGTGAGCGTGTGGACTGTAAAGTGAGGCGTGTGGACTGTAAAGTGAGGGTTGTAAACTGTAAAGTGAGGCGTGTAAACTGTAAAGTGAGGCGTCTGGACTGTAAAGTGAGGCGTGTAGACTGTAAAGTGAGGCGTGTAGACTGTAAAGTGAGGCGTGTGGATTGTAAAGTGTGGACTGTAAAGTGAGGCCTGTAGACTGTAAAGTGAGGCGTGTAGACTGTAAAGTGTGGACTGTAAAGTGAGGCGTGTGGACTGTAAAGTGAGGCGTGTGGACTGTAAAGTGAGGCGTGTAGACTGTAAAGTGAGACTTGTAGACAGTAAAGTGAGGCGTGTATACTGTAAAATGAGGCGTGTAGACTGTAAAGTGAGGCGTGTAGACTGTAAAGTGAGTTGTGTTGACTGTAAAGTGAGTTGTGTGGACTGTAAAGTGAGGCGTGTAGACTGTAAAGTGAGTTGTGTGGACTGATAGTGAGGCGTGTAGACTGGAAAGTGAGGCGTTTAGACTGTAAAGTGAGTTGTGTTGACTGTAAAGTGAGTTGTGTGGACTGTAAAGTGAGGCGTGTAGACTGTAAAGTGAGTTGTGTGGACTGATAGTGAGGTGTGTAGACTGTAAAGTGAGGCGTGTAGACTGTAAAATGAGGCGTTTAGACTGTAAAGTGAGGCGTGTAGACTGTAAAATGAGGCGTGTAGACTGTAAAGTGAGGCGTGTGGACTGTAAAGTGAGGCGTGTAGACTGTAAAGTGAGGCGTATAGACTGTAAAGTGAGGCGTGTAGACTGTAAAGTGAGGCGTGTAGACTGTAAAGTGAGGCGTGTGGACTGTAAAGTGAGGTGTGTAGACTGTAAAGTGAGTTGTATAGACTTTAAAGTGAGGCGTGTAGACTGTAAAGTGAGGCGTGTAGACTGTAAAGTGAGGCGTGTAGACTGTAAAGTGAGGCGTGTAGACTGTAAAGTGAGGTGTGTAGACTGTAAAGCGAGGCGTGTAGACTGTAAAGTGAGTTGTATAGACTTTAAAGTGAGGCGTGTAGACTGTAAAATGAGGCGTTTAGACTGTAAAGTTAGGCGTGTAGACTGTAAAATGAGGCGTGTGGACTGTAAAGTGAGGCGTGTAAGTTGTAAAGTGAGGCGTGTGGACTGTAAAGTAAGGCGTGTAGACTGTAAAGTGTGGACTGTAAAGTGAGGCGTGTAGACTGTAAAGTGAGGCGTGTAGACTGTAAAGTGTGGACTGTAAATTGAGGCGTATAGACTGTAAAGTGAGGCGTGTAGACTGTAAAGTGAGGCGTGTAGACTGTAAAGTGAGGCGTGTAAACTGTTAAGTGAGGCGTGTAGACTGTAAAGTGAGGCGTGTAGACTGTAAAGTGAGGAGTGTAGACTGTAAAGTGAGTTGTGTGGACTGGAAAGTGCGGCGTGTAGACTGTTAAGTGAGGCGTGTGGACTGTAAAGTGACGCGTGTAGACTGTAAAGTGAGGCGTGTAGACTGTAAAGTGTGGACTGTAAAGTGAGGCGTGTAGACTGTAAAGTGAGGCGTGTAGACTGTAAAGTGTGGACTGTAAATTGAGGCGTATAGACTGTAAAGTGAGGCGTGTAGACTGTAAAGTGAGGCGTGTAGACTGTAAAGTGAGGCGTGTAAACTGTTAAGTGAGGCGTGTAGACTGTAAAGTGAGGCGTGTAGACTGTAAAGTGAGGAGTGTAGACTGTAAAGTGAGTTGTGTGGACTGGAAAGTGCGGCGTGTAGACTGTTAAGTGAGGCGTGTGGACTGTAAAGTGACGCGTGTAGACTGTAAAGTGAGGCGTGTAGCCTGTAAAGTGAGGCGTGTGGACTGTAAAGTGAGGAGTGTAGACTGTAAAGTGAGGCGTGTAGCCTGTAAAGTGAGGCGTGTGGACTGTAAAGTGAGGAGTGTAGACTGTAAAGTGAGGCGTGTAGACTTTAAAGCGAGGCGTGTAGACTGTAAAGTGAGTTGTGTGGACTGTAAAGTGACGCGAGTAGACTGTAAAATGAGGCGTGTAGACAGTAAAGTGAGGCGTGTAGACTGTAAAGTGAGTTGTGTGGACTGTAAAGTGAGGCGTGTAGACTGTAAAGTGAGGCGTGTAGACAGTAAAGTGAGGCGTGTAGACTGTAAAATGAGGCGTGTAGACTGTAAAGTGAGGCGTGTAGACTGTAAAATGAGGCGTGTAGACTGTAAAGTGAATTGTGTGGACTGTAAAGTGAGGCGTGTAGACTGTAAAATGAGGCGTTTAGACTGTAAAGTGAGGCGTGTAGACTGTAAAATGAGGCGTGTAGACTGTAAATTGAGGCGTGTAGACTGTAAAGTGAGTTGTGTGGACTGTAAAGTGAGGCGTGTAGACTGTAAAGTGAGGCGTGTAGACTGTAAAGTGAGTTTTGTGGACTGTAAAGTGAGGCGTGTGGATTGTAAAGTGAGGCGTGTGGACTGTAAAGTGAGGCGTGTTGACTGTAAAGTGAAGACTGTAAAGTGAGTTGTGTGGATTGTAAAGTGAGGCGTGTTGACTGTAAAGTGAGGCGTGTAGACTGTAAAGTGAGGCGTGTAGACTGTAAAGTGTGGACTGTAAAGTGAGGCGTGTAGACTGTAAATGGAGGCGTGTAGACTGTAAAGTGAGGCGTGTCGACTGAAAAGTGTGGACTGTAAAGTGAGGCGTGTAGACTGTAAAGTGAGGCGTGTAGATTGTAAAGTGAGGCGTGTAGACTGTAAAGTGAGGCGTGTAGACTGTAAAGTGAGGCGTGAAAACTGTAAAGTGAGCGTGTGGACTGTAAAGTGAGGCGTGTGGACTGTAAAGTGAGGGTTGTAAACTGTAAAGTGAGGCGTGTAAACTGTAAAGTGAGGCGTCTGGACTGTAAAGTGAGGCGTGTAGACTGTAAAGTGAGGCGTGTAGACTGTAAAGTGAGGCGTGTGGATTGTAAAGTGTGGACTGTAAAGTGAGGCCTGTAGACTGTAAAGTGAGGCGTGTAGACTGTAAAGTGTGGACTGTAAAGTGAGGCGTGTGGACTGTAAAGTGAGGCGTGTGGACTGTAAAGTGAGGCGTGTAGACTGTAAAGTGAGACGTGTAGACAGTAAAGTGAGGCGTGTATACTGTAAAATGAGGCGTGTAGACTGTAAAGTGAGGCGTGTAGACTGTAAAGTGAGTTGTGTTGACTGTAAAGTGAGTTGTGTGGACTGTAAAGTGAGGCGTGTAGACTGTAAAGTGAGTTGTGTGGACTGATAGTGAGGCGTGTAGACTGGAAAGTGAGGCGTTTAGACTGTAAAGTGAGTTGTGTTGACTGTAAAGTGAGTTGTGTGGACTGTAAAGTGAGGCGTGTAGACTGTAAAGTGAGTTGTGTGGACTGATAGTGAGGTGTGTAGACTGTAAAGTGAGGCGTGTAGACTGTAAAATGAGGCGTTTAGACTGTAAAGTGAGGCGTGTAGACTGTAAAATGAGGCGTGTAGACTGTAAAGTGAGGCGTGTGGACTGTAAAGTGAGGCGTGTAGACTGTAAAGTGAGGCGTATAGACTGTAAAGTGAGGCGTGTAGACTGTAAAGTGAGGCGTGTAGACTGTAAAGTGAGGCGTGTGGACTGTAAAGTGAGGTGTGTAGACTGTAAAGTGAGTTGTATAGACTTTAAAGTGAGGCGTGTAGACTGTAAAGTGAGGCGTGTAGACTGTAAAGTGAGGCGTGTAGACTGTAAAGTGAGGCGTGTAGACTGTAAAGTGAGGTGTGTAGACTGTAAAGCGAGGCGTGTAGACTGTAAAGTGAGTTGTATAGACTTTAAAGTGAGGCGTGTAGACTGTAAAATGAGGCGTTTAGACTGTAAAGTTAGGCGTGTAGACTGTAAAATGAGGCGTGTGGACTGTAAAGTGAGGCGTGTAGACTGTAAAGTTAGGCGTATAGACTGTAAAGTGAGGCGTATAGACTGTAAAGTGAGGTGTGTAGACTGTAAAGTGAGTTGTATAGACTTTAAAGTGAGGCGTGTAGACTGTAAAGTGAGGCGTGTAGACTGTAAAGTGAGGCGTGTAGACTGTAAAGTGAGGCGTGTAGACTGTAAAGTGAGGCGTGTAGACTGTAAAGTGAGGCGTGTAGACTGTAAAGTGAGGCGTGTAGACTGTAAAGTGAGGTGTGTAGACTGTAAAGTGAGGCGTGTAGACTGTAAAGTGAGGCGTGTAGACTGTAAAGTGAGGCGTGTAGACTGAGGCGTGTAGACTGTAAAGTGAGGCGTGTAGACTGTAAAGTGAGGCGTGTAGACTGTAAAGTGAGGTGTGTAGACTGTAAAGTGAGGCGTGTAGACTGTAAAGTGAGGCGTGTAGACTGTAAAGTGAGGCGTGTAGACTGTAAAGTGAGGCGTGTAGACTGTAAAGTGAGTTGTGTAGACTGTAAAGTGAGGCGTGTGGACTGTAAAGTGAGTTGTGTAGACTGTAAAGTGAGGCGTGTAGACTGTAAAGTGAGGCGTGTAGACTGTAAAGTGAGTTGTGTAGACTGTAAAGTGAGGCGTGTGGACTGTAAAGTGAGTTGTGTAGACTGTAAAGTGAGGCGTGTAGACTGTAAAGTGAGTTGTGTAGACTGTAAAGTGAGGCGTGTAGACTGTAAAGTGAGGTGTGTAGACTGTAAAGTGAGGCGTGTAGACTGTAAAGTGAGGCGTGTAGACTGTTAAGTGAGGCGTGTAGACTGTAAAGTGAGATGTGTAGACTGTAAAGTGAGGCGTGTAGACTGTAAAGTGAGGCGTGTAGACTGTAAAGTGAGGCGTGTAGACTGTAAAGTGAGGCGTGTAGACTGTAAAGTGAGGCGTGTAGACTGTAAAGTGAGTTGTGTAGACTGTAAAGTGAGGCGTGTAGACTGTAAAGTGAGGCGTGTAGACTGTAAAGTGAGGCGTGTAGACTGTAAAGTGAGGCGTGTAGACTGTAAAGTGAGGCGTGTAGACTGTAAAGTGAGGTGTGTAGACTGTAAAGTGAGGTGTGTAGACTGTAAAGTGAGGCGTGTAGACTGTAAAGTGAGGTGTGTAGACTGTAAAGTGAGGTGTGTAGACTGTAAAGTGAGGCGTGTAGACTGTAAAGTGAGGCGTGTAGACTGTAAAGTGAGGCGTGTAGACTTCAAAGCGCGGCGTCTGTGGCGGGTTTAATGACCTGGAGCGTGGGAGAATCTGCTTCTGTCACTTTTATAGATCCATAATCCATAAGCGCCTCAAACCCACGGCTCGTATCGACGGGAAAGTGTCCAAACAAGCAGCACAAACAAGGAAACAAACGATTCCCCAACGATTCACAGAGGAATGACAAACGAGACGCAGCGTTTAACGAGGAAACGCTAACGAGGAGCGAGTGGGCGGGGCTAACGAGGGGAGCAGCTCACTAAAGTCTGCATTTCACTGTCAGAGGATTAAAGCTCATATTTGTGTCTCAAAGCCAAAACACTTTTCTGCTGTAAATGTTAATTAGTCTTACGCTTAGTTAAATTTAGATTAAAGTCATTTGCAAAAGTACAAATGTCTCTTTGGAGTAAATGTTGAGTTCAAAGCTTTTCTCGCTCAGGACAGTTTTTATATAACGATGATTTAATTAGTCAAATCAATTGACGATTATCCATGATCTTGTTTCCTTAATATAAAAGTGTTTCCTCTTCTGTCTGAAGACAGTGTCCCCTGGAGGACGCTCACATGTGTCTGAGGACAGTGTCCCCTGGAGGACGCTCACGTGTGTCTGAGGACAGTGTCCCCTGGAGGACGCTCACGTGTGTCTGAGGACAGTGTCCCCTGGAGGACGCTCACGTGTGTCTGAGGACAGTGTCCCCTGGAGGACACTCACATGTGTCTGAGGACAGTGTCCCCTGGAGGACGCTCTCATGTGTCTGAAGACAGTGTCCCCTGGAGGACGCTCACATGTGTCTGAGGACAGTGTCCCCTGGAGGACGCTCACATGTGTCTGAGGACAGTGTCCCCTGGAGGACGCTCACATGTGTCTGAGGACAGTGTCCCCTGGAGGACGCTCACATATGTCTGAGGACAGTGTCCCCTGGAGGACGCTCACATGTGTCTGAGGACAGTGTCCCCTGGAGGACGCTCACATGTGTATGAGGACAGTGTCCCCTGGAGGACACTCACGTGTGTCTGAGGACAGTGTCCCCTGGAGGACGCTCTCATGTGTCTGAGGACAGTGTCCCCTGGAGGACACTCACGTGTGTCTGAGGACAGTGTCCCCTGGAGGACTCTCAAATGTGTATGAGGACAGTGTCCCCTGGAGGACGCTCACGTGTGTCCGAGGACAGTGTCCCCTGGAGGACGCTCACATGTGTCTGAGGACAGTGTCCCCTGGAGGACGCTCACATGTGTCTGAGGACAGTGTCCCCTGGAGGACGCTCACATGTGTCTGAGGACAGTGTCCCCTGGAGGACGCTCACATGTGTCTGAGGACAGTGTCCCCTGGAGGACGCTCACATGTGTCTGAGGACAGTGTCCCCTGGAGGACGCTCACGTGTGTCTGAGGACAGTGTCCCCTGGAGGACGCTCACGTGTGTCTGAGGACAGTGTCCCCTGGAGGACGCTCACATGTGTATGAGGACAGTGTCCCCTGGAGGACACTCACGTGTGTCTGAGGACAGTGTCCCCTGGAGGACGCTCTCATGTGTCTGAGGACAGTGTCCCCTGGAGGACACTCACGTGTGTCTGAGGACAGTGTCCCCTGGAGGACGCTCACATGTGTCTGAGGACAGTGTCCCCTGGAGGAAGCTCACATGTGTCTGAGGACAGTGTCCCCTGGAGGACGCTCACATGTGTCCCCTGGAGGACGCTCACATGTGTCTGAGGACAGTGTCCCCTGGAGGACGCTCTTATGTGTCTGAGGACAGTGTCCCCTGGAGGACGCTCACATGTGTCTGAGGACAGTGTCCCCTGGAGGACGCTCTCGTGTGTCTGAGGACAGTGTCCCCTGGAGGACGCTCACGTGTGTCTGAGGACAGTGTCCCCTGGAGGACGCTCACGTGTGTCTGAGGACAGTGTCCCCTGGAGGACGTTCACATGTGTCCGAGGACTGTGTCCCCTGGAGGACGCTCACATGTGTCCGAGGACAGTGTCCCCTGGAGGACGTTCACATGTGTCCGAGGACAGTGTCCCCTGGAGGACGTTCACATGTGTCTGAGGACAGTGTCCCCTGGAGGACGCTCACATGTGTCTGAGGACAGTGTCCCCTGGAGGACGCTCTCATGTGTCTGAGGACAGTGTCCCCTGGAGGACGCTCACATGTGTCTGAGGACAGTGTCCCCTGGAGGACGCTCACATGTGTCTGAGGACAGTGTCCCCTGGAGGACGCTCACATGTGTCTGAGGACAGTGTCCCCTGGAGGACGCTCACATGTGTCTGAGGACAGTGTCCCCTGGAGGACGCTCACATGTGTCTGAGGACAGTGTCCCCTGGAGGACGCTCACGTGTGTCTGAGGACAGTGTCCCCTGGAGGACGCTCACGTGTGTCTGAGGACAGTGTCCCCTGGAGGACGCTCACGTGTGTCTGAGGACAGTGTCCCCTGGAGGACGCTCACGTGTGTCTGAGGACAGTGTCCCCTGGAGGACGCTCACGTGTGTCTGAGGACAGTGTCCCCTGGAGGACGCTCACATGTGTCTGAGGACAGTGTCCCCTGGAGGACGCTCACATGTGTCTGAGGACAGTGTCCCCTGGAGGACGCTCTCATGTGTCTGAGGACAGTGTCCCCTGGAGGACGCTCACATGTGTCTGAGGACAGTGTCCCCTGGAGGACGCTCACATGTGTCTGAGGACAGTGTCCCCTGGAGGACGCTCACATGTGTCTGAGGACAGCGTCCCCTGGAGGACGCTCACATGTGTCTGAGGACAGTGTCCCCTGGAGGAAGCTCACATATGTCTGAGGACAGTGTCCCCTGGAGGACGCTCACATGTGTCTGAGGACAGTGTCCCCTGGAGGACGCTCACATGTGTATGAGGACAGTGTCCCCTGGAGGACACTCACGTGTGTCTGAGGACAGTGTCCCCTGGAGGACACTCACGTGTGTCTGAGGACAGTGTCCCCTGGAGGACTCTAAAATGTGTATGAGGACAGTGTCCCCTGGAGGACGCTCACGTGTGTCCGAGGACAGTGTCCCCTGGAGGACGCTCACATGTGTCTGAGGACAGTGTCCCCTGGAGGACGCTCACATGTGTCTGAGGACAGTGTCCCCTGGAGGACGCTCACATGTGTCTGAGGACAGCGTCCCCTGGAGGATGCTCTCATGTGTCTGAGGACAGTGTCCCCTGGAGGACGCTCACATGTGTCTGAGGACAGTGTCCACTGGAGGACGCTCACATGTGTCTGAGGACAGTGTCCCCTGGAGGACGCTCACATGTGTCTGAGGACAGTGTCCCCTGGAGGACGCTCACATGTGTCTGAGGACAGTGTCCCCTGGAGGACGCTCACATATGTCTGAGGACAGTGTCCCCTGGAGGACGCTCACATGTGTCTGAGGACAGTGTCCCCTGGAGGACGCTCACATGTGTATGAGGACAGTGTCCCCTGGAGGACACTCACGTGTGTCTGAGGACAGTGTCCCCTGGAGGACGCTCTCATGTGTCTGAGGACAGTGTCCCCTGGAGGACTCTCACGTGTGTCTGAGGACAGTGTCCCCTGGAGGACTCTCAAATGTGTATGAGGACAGTGTCCCCTGGAGGACGCTCACGTGTGTCCGAGGACAGTGTCCCCTGGAGGACGCTCACATGTGTCTGAGGACAGTGTCCCCTGGAGGATGCTCACATGTGTCTGAGGACAGTGTCCCCTGGAGGACGCTCACATGTGTCTGAGGACAGTGTCCACTGGAGGACGCTCACATGTGTCTGAGGACAGTGTCCCCTGGAGGACGCTCACATGTGTCTGAGGACAGTGTCCCCTGGAGGACGCTCACATGTGTCTGAGGACAGTGTCCCCTGGAGGACGCTCACATGTGTCTGAGGACAGTGTCCCCTGGAGGACGCTCTCATGTGTCTGAGGACAGTGTCCCCTGGAGGACGCTCACATGTGTCTGAGGACAGTGTCCCCTGGAGGACGCTCACATGTGTCTGAGGACAGTGTCCCCTGGAGGACGCTCTCATGTGTCTGAGGACAGTGTCCCCTGGAGGACGCTCACATGTGTCTGAGGACAGTGTCCCCTGGAGGACGCTCACATGTGTCTGAGGACAGTGTCCCCTGGAGGACGCTCAAATGTGTCTGAGGACAGTGTCCCCTGGAGGACGCTCACATGTGTCTGAGGACAGTGTCCCCTGGAGGACGCTCACGTGTGTCTGAGGACAGTGTCCCCTGGAGGACGCTCTCGTGTGTCTGAGGACAGTGTCCCCTGGAGGACGCTCACGTGTGTCTGAGGACAGTGTCCCCTGGAGGACGCTCACGTGTGTCTGAGGACAGTGTCCCCTGGAGGACGTTCACGTGTGTCCGAGGACAGTGTCCCCTGGAGGACGCTCACATGTGTCCGAGGACAGTGTCCCCTGGAGGACGTTCACATGTGTCCGAGGACAGTGTCCCCTGGAGGACGTTCACATGTGTCCGAGGACAGTGTCCCCTGGAGGACGCTCACATGTGTCCGAGGACAGTGTCCCCTGGAGGACGCTCTCATGTGTCCGAGGACAGTGTCCCCTGGAGGACGCTCACATGTGTCTGAGGACAGTGTCCCCTGGAGTACGCTCACATGTGTCTGAGGACAGTGTCCCCTGGAGGACGCTCACATGTGTCTGAGGACAGTGTCCCCTGGAGGACGCTCACATGTGTCTGAGGACAGTGTCCCCTGGAGGACGCCCACATGTGTCTGAGGACAGTGTCCCCTGGAGGACGCCCACGTGTGTCTGAGGACAGTGTCCCCTGGAGGACGCTCACGTGTGTCTGAGGACAGTGTCCCCTGGAGGACGCTCACGTGTGTCTGAGGACAGTGTCCCCTGGAGGACGCTCACGTGTGTCTGAGGACAGTGTCCCCTGGAGGACGCTCACGTGTGTCTGAGGACAGTGTCCCCTGGAGGACGCTCACGTGTGTCTGAGGACAGTGTCCCCTGGAGGACGCTCACGTGTGTCTGAGGACAGTGTCCCCTGGAGGACGCTCACATGTGTCTGAGGACAGTGTCCCCTGGAGGACGCTCACATGTGTCTGAGGACAGTGTCCCCTGGAGGACGCTCTCATGTGTCTGAGGACAGTGTCCCCTGGAGGACGCTCACATGTGTCTGAGGACAGTGTCCCCTGGAGGACGCTCACATGTGTCTGAGGACAGTGTCCCCTGGAGGACGCTCACATGTGTCTGAGGACAGCGTCCCCTGGAGGACGCTCACATGTGTCTGAGGACAGTGTCCCCTGGAGGAAGCTCACATGTGTCTGAGGACAGCGTCCCCTGGAGGACGCTCACATGTGTCTGAGGACAGCGTCCCCTGGAGGACGCTCACATGTGTCTGAGGACAGTGTCCCCTGGAGGACGCTCACGTGTGTCTGAGGACAGTGTCCCCTGGAGGACGCTCACGTGTGTCTGAGGACAGTGTCCCCTGGAGGACGCTCACGTGTGTCTGAGGACAGTGTCCCCTGGAGGACGCTCTCGTGTGTCTGAGGACAGTGCCCCCTGGAGGACGCTCACGTGTGTCTGAGGACAGTGCCCCCTGGAGGACGCTCACGTGTGTCTGAGGACAGTGTCCCCTGGAGGACGCTCACGTGTGTCTGAGGACAGTGTCCCCTGGAGGACGCTCACGTGTGTCTGAGGACAGTGTCCCCTGGAGGACGCTCACGTGTGTCTGAGGACAGTGTCCCCTGGAGGACGCTCAGATGTGTCTGAGGACAGTGTCCCCTGGAGGACGCTCACATGTGTCTGAGGACAGTGTCCCCTGGAGGACGCTCACGTGTGTCTGAGGACAGTGTCCCCTGGAGGACGCTCACGTGTGTCTGAGGACAGTGTCCCCTGGAGGACGCTCACGTGTGTCTGAGGACAGTGTCCCCTGGAGGACGCTCACGTGTGTCTGAGGACAGTGTCCCCTGGAGGACGCTCTCTTGTGTCTGAGGACAGTGCCCCCTGGAGGACGCTCACGTGTGTCTGAGGACAGTGTCCCCTGGAGGACGCTCACGTGTGTCTGAGGACAGTGTCCCCTGGAGGACGCTCACGTGTGTCTGAGGACAGTGTCCCCTGGAGGACGCTCTCGTGTGTCTGAGGACAGTGTCCCCTGGAGGACGCTCACGTGTGTCTGAGGACAGTGTCCCCTGGAGGACGCTCACGTGTGTCTGAGGACAGTGTCCTCTGGAGGACGCTCACGTGTGTCTGAGGACAGTGTCCCCTGGAGGACGCTCACGTGTGTCTGAGGACAGTGTCCTCTGGAGGACGCTCACGTGTGTCTGAGGACAGTGTCCCCTGGAGGACGCTCACGTGTGTCTGAGGACAGTGTCCCCTGGAGGACGCTCACGTGTGTCTGAGGACAGTGTCCCCTGGAGGACGCTCACGTGTGTCTGAGGACAGTGTCCCCTGGAGGACGCTCACGTGTGTCTGAGGACAGTGTCCCCTGGAGGACGCTCACGTGAGAGAGAGAAGTGGAGGTAAACGCTGTGTTTTTCAGATTCAACACAAACATGGAGGACTTTCTCAGAACTGATCCAGGATCATCATCCTCTCATCCACACAGAGGTCAGAGGTCAAACAATCCATGTATAACAAAGGCTAAAGAGGTTATCGCCATGGCAACTACAGCTCCATCATGTGACTGTCAAAGTCTGAACAAACTAAGCTTCATTTTCATGTAAAGACTTTGACAATTGGACTGTTTAGTCCTGGTTTAGACCTGGTTTAGACCTGGTTTAGTCCTGGTTTAGTCCTGGTTTAGACCTGGTTTAGTCCTGGTTTAGTCCTGGTTTAGTACTGGTTTAGTCCTGGTTTAGTCCTGGTTTAGTCTGGTTTAGTCTGGTTTAGTCTGGTTTAGTCCTGGTTTAGTCCTGGTTTAGTCCTGGTTTAGTCTGGTTTAGTCTGGTTTAGTCCTGGTTTAGTCCTGGTTTAGTCTGGTTTAGTCTGGTTTAGTCTGGTTTAGTCCTGGTTTAGTCCTGGTTTAGTCCTGGTTTAGTCTGGTTTAGTCTGGTTTAGTCCTGGTTTAGTCCTGGTTTAGTCCTGGTTTAGTCCTGGTTTAGTCTGGTTTAGTCTGGTTTAGTCCTGGTTTAGACCTGGTTTAGTCCTGGTTTAGTCCTGGTTTAGTCCTGGTTTAGACCTGGTTTAGTCCTGGTTTAGTCCTGGTTTAGTCTGGTTTAGTCTGGTTTAGTCTGGTTTAGTCCGGGTTTAGTCCTGGTTTAGTCCTGGTTTAGCCCTGGTTTAGTCTGGTTTAGTCTGGTTTTGTCCTGGTTTAGTCTGGTTTAGTCTGGTTTAGTCCTGGTTTAGATTTGGTTTAGTCCTGGTTTAGTCCTGGTTTAGTCCTGGTTTGGACCTGGTTTAGTCCTGGTTTAGTCCTGGTTTAGTCCTGGTTTAGTCCTGGTTTAGTCCCGGTTTAGACCCGGTTTAGTCTGGTTTAGTCTGTTTTAGTCCTGGTTTAGTCCTGGTTTTGACCTGGTTTAGACCTGGTTTAGTCCTGGTTTAGTCCTGGTTTAGACCTGGTTTAGTCCTGGTTTAGTCCTGGCTTAGTCTGGTTTAGTCTGGTTTAGTCCTGGTTTAGTCTGGTTTAGTCCTGGTTCAGACCTGGTTTAGACCTGGTTTAGTCCTGGTTTAGTCCTGGTTTGGTCTTGGTTTAGTCCTGGTTTAGACCTGGTTTAGTCCTGGTTTAGTCCTGGTTTAGTCCTGGTTTAGTCCTGGTTTAGACCTGGTTTAGTCCTGGTTTAGTCTGGTTTAGTCCTGGTTTAGACCTGGTTTAGACCTGGTTTAGTCCTGGTTTAGTCCTGGTTTAGTCCTGGTTTAGACCTGGTTCAGACCTGGTTTAGTCCTGGTTTAGTCTGGTTTAGTCCTGGTTTAGTCCTGGTTAAGACCTGGTTTAGTCCTGGTTTAGTCCTGGTTTAGTCCTGGTTTAGTCTGGTTTAGTCTGGTTTAGTCCTGGTTTAGTCTGATTTAGTCCTGGTTTAGACCTGGTTCAGACCTGGTTTAGTCCTGGTTTAGTCTGGTTTAGTCCTGGTTTAGTCTGGTTCTGACCTGGTTTAGTCCTGGTTTAGTCCTGGTTTAGTCCTGGTTTAGGCCTGGTTTAGTCCTGGTTTAGTCTGGTTTATTCCTGGTTTAGTCCTGGTTTAGTCCTGGTTTAGTCTGGTTTAGTCTGGTTTAGTCCTGGTTTAGTCCTGGTTAAGACCTGGTTTAGTCCTGGTTTAGTCCTGGTTTAGTCTGGTATAGTCCTGGTTTAGACCTGGTTTAGACCTGGTTTAGTCCTGGTTTAGTCCTGGTTTAGTCCTGGTTTAGTCTGGTTTAGTCCTGGTTTGGACCTGGTTTAGACTTGATTTAGTCCTGGTTAAAACCTGGTTTAGTCCTGGTTTAGTCCTGGTTTAGTCCTGGTTTAGTCTGGTTTAGTCAGGTTTAGTCCTGGTTTAGTCCTGGTTAAGACCTGGTTTAGTCCTGGTTTAGTCCTGGTTTAGTCCTGGTTTAGTCTGGTTTAGTCCTGGTTTAGTCCTGGTTTAGACCTGGTTTAGTCCTGGTTTAGTCCTGGTTAAGACCTGGTTTAGTCCTGGTGTAGTCTGGTTTAGTCTGGTTTAGTCCTGGTTTAGTGCTGGTTAAGACCTGGTTTAGTCCTGGTTAAGACCTGGTTTAGTCCTGGTTTAGTCCTGGTTTAGTCTGGTTTAGTCCTGGTTTAGACCTGGTCTAGACCTGGTTTAGTCCTGGTTTAGTCCTGGTTTAGTCCTGGTTTAGTCTGGTTTAGTCCTGGTTTAGACCTGGTTTAGACCTGGTTTAGTCCTGGTTTAGTCCTGGTTTAGTCCTGGTTTAGTCTTGGTTTAGTCCTGGTTTAGACCTGGTTTAGTCCTGGTTAAGTCTGGTTTAGTCCTGGTTTAGACCTGGTTTAGACCTGGTTTAGTCCTGGTTTAGTCCTGGTTTAGTCCTGGTTTAGTCTGGTTTAGTCCTGGTTTAGACCTGGTTTAGTCCTGGTTTAGTCTGATTTAGTCCTGGTTTAGACCTGGTTTAGACCTGGTTTAGTCCTGGTTTAGTCCTGGTTTAGTCCTGGTTTAGTCTGGTTTAGTCCTGGTTTAGACCTGGTTTAGACCTGGTTTAGTCCTGGTTAAGACCTGGTTTAGTCCTGGTTTAGTCCTGGTTTAGTCCTGGTTTAGTCTGGTTTAGTCTGGTTTAGTCCTGGTTTAGTCCTGGTTAAGACCTGGTTTAGTCCTGGTTTAGTCCTGGTTTAGTCTGGTTTAGTCCTGGTTTAGACCTGGTTTAGACCTGGTTTAGTCCTGGTTTAGTCCTACTTTAGTCCTGGTTTAGTCTGGTTTAGTCTGGTTTAGTCCTGGTTTGGACCTGGTTTAGACTTGATTTAGTCCTGGTTAAAACCTGGTTTAGTCCTGGTTTAGTCCTGGTTTAGTCCTGGTTTAGTCTGGTTTAGTCAGGTTTAGTCCTGGTTTAGTCCTACTTTAGTCCTGGTTTAGTCCTGGTTTAGTCCTAGTTTAGTCCTGGTTTAGTCTGATTTAGTCCTGGTTTAGACCTGGTTCAGACCTGGTTTAGTCTGGTTTAGTCCTGGTTTAGTCCTGGTTTAGTCCTGGTTTAGTCCTGGTTTAGTCCTGGTTTAGTCCTGGTTTAGTCTGGTTTAGTCTGGTTTAGTCCTGGTTTAGTCTGATTTAGTCCTGGTTTAGACCTGGTTCAGACCTGGTTTAGTCTGGTTTAGTCTGGTTTAGTCTGGTTTAGTCCTGGTTTAGTCCTGGTTTAGTCCTGGTTTAGTCCTGGTTTAGTCTGGTTTAGTCCTGGTTTAGACCTGGTTTGGACCTGGTTTAGTCCTGGTTTAGTCTTGGTTTAGTCTGGTTTAGTCTGGTTTAGTCTGGTTTAGTCCTGCTTTAGTCCTGGTTTAGTCCTGGTTTAGTCTGGTTTAGTCCTGGTTTAGTCCTGGTTAAGACCTGGTTAAGACCTGGTTTAGTCTGGTTTAGTCCTGGTTTAGTCCTGGTTAAGACCTGGTTTGGTCCTGGTTTAGTCCTAGTTTAGTCCTGGTTTAGTCTGATTTAGTCCTGGTTTAGACCTGGTTCAGACCTGGTTTAGTCTGGTTTAGTCCTGGTTTAGTCCTGGTTAAGACCTGGTTTAGTCCTGGTTTAGTCCTGGTTTAGTCCTGGTTTAGTCCTGGTTTAGTCTGGTTTAGTCCTGGTTTAGTCTGGTTTAGTCCTGGTTTAGTCCTGGTTAAGACCTGGTTTGGTCCTGGTTTAGTCCTAGTTTAGTCCTGGTTTAGTCTGATTTAGTCCTGGTTTAGACCTGGTTCAGACCTGGTTTAGTCTGGTTTAGTCCTGGTTTAGTCCTGGTTAAGACCTGGTTTAGTCCTGGTTTAGTCCTGGTTTAGTCCTGGTTTAGTCCTGGTTTAGTCTGGTTTAGTCTGGTTTAGTCCTGGTTTAGTCTGATTTAGTCCTGGTTTAGACCTGGTTCAGACCTGGTTTAGTCTGGTTTAGTCCTGGTTTAGTCCTGGTTAAGACCTGGTTTAGTCCTGGTTTAGTCCTGGTTTAGTCCTGGTTTAGTCCTGGTTTAGTCTGGTTTAGTCTGGTTTAGTCCTGGTTTAGTCTGATTTAGTCCTGGTTTAGACCTGGTTCAGACCTGGTTTAGTCTGGTTTAGTCCTGGTTTAGTCTGGTTTAGTCCTGGTTTAGTCCTGGTTTAGTCCTGGTTTAGTCCTGGTTTAGTCCTGGTTTAGTCTGGTTCTGACCTGGAGGGCGAGGAGCAGGTGGAGCTGTGAGGAGACGCCATCGTCTGGATCTAGAACAGAAAATAAAAATCACACTTTTGTGATTAAAACACATTAGAGTGACAGGAGTGACAGGAGTGACAGGAGTGACAGGAGTGACAGGAGTGACAGGAGTGACAGGAGTGACAGGAGTGACAGGAGTGACAGGAGTGACAGGAGTGCATCGTCTTTGGGTCCAGAGTGTATTTGTCTTTTATACTTTTATCTCTCTCTCTTCTCTCTGAGAAGTGCAATACTGTCATACCCATGTGCAATACTGTCATACCCATGTGCAATACTGTCATACCCATGTGCAATACTGTCAAACCCATGTGCAATACTGTTATACCCATGTGCAATACTGTCATACCCATGTGCAATACTGTCATACCCATGTGCAATACTGTCATACCCATGTGCAATACTGTCATACCCATGCGCAATACTGTTATACCCATGTGCAATACTGTGATACCCATGTGCAATACTGTTATACCCATGTGCAATACTGTCCCATGTGCAATACTGTCATACCCATGTGCAATACTGTCCCATGTAAAATACTGTTATACCCATGTGCAATTCTGTGATACCCATGTGCAATACTGTTATACCCATGTGCAATACTGTCCCATGTGCAATACTGTCATACCCATGTGCAATACTGTCCCATGTAAAATACTGTTATACCCATGTGCAATTCTGTCATACCCATGTGCAATACTGTCATACCCATGTGCAATTCTGTCCCATGTGCAATACTGTCATACCCATGTGCAATACTGTCATACCCATGTGCAATACTGTTATACCCATGTGCAATACTGTCATACCCATGTGCAATACTGTCATACCCATGTGCAATACTGTGATACCCATGTGCAATACTGTTATACCCATGTGCAATTCTGTCCCATGTGCAATACTGTCATACCCATGTGCAATACTGTCATACCCATGTGCAATTCTGTGATACCCATGTGCAATACTGTTATACCCATGTGCAATACTGTCCCATGTGCAATACTGTCATACCCATGTGCAATACTGTCCCATGTAAAATACTGTTATACCCATGTGCAATTCTGTCATACCCATGTGCAATACTGTCATAGCCATGTGCAATTCTGTCCCATGTGCAATACTGTCATACCCATGTGCAATACTGTCATACCCATGTGCAATACTGTCATACCCATGTGCAATTCTGTCCCATGTGCAATACTGTCATACCCATGTGCAATACTGTCCCATGTGCAATACTGTCATACCCATGTGCAATACTGTCATACCCATGTGCAATACTGTCATACCCATGTGCAATACTGTCATACCCATGCGCAATACTGTTATACCCATGTGCAATACTGTGATACCCATGTGCAATACTGTTATACCCATGTGCAATACTGTCCCATGTGCAATACTGTCATACCCATGTGCAATACTGTCCCATGTAAAATACTGTTATACCCATGTGCAATTCTGTGATACCCATGTGCAATACTGTTATACCCATGTGCAATACTGTCCCATGTGCAATACTGTCATACCCATGTGCAATACTGTCCCATGTAAAATACTGTTATACCCATGTGCAATTCTGTCCCATGTGCAATACTGTCATACCCATGTGCAATTCTGTCCCATGTGCAATACTGTCATACCCATGTGCAATACTGTCCCATGTGCAATACTGTCATACCCATGTGCAATACTGTCCCATGTAAAATACTGTTATACCCATGTGCAATTCTGTGATACCCATGTGCAATACTGTTATACCCATGTGCAATACTGTCCCATGTGCAATACTGTCATACCCATGTGCAATACTGTCCCATGTAAAATACTGTTATACCCATGTGCAATTCTGTCATACCCATGTGCAATACTGTCATACCCATGTGCAATTCTGTCCCATGTGCAATACTGTCATACCCATGTGCAATACTGTCATACCCATGTGCAATACTGTTATACCCATGTGCAATACTGTCATACCCATGTGCAATACTGTCATACCCATGTGCAATACTGTCATACCCATGTGCAATACTGTCATACCCATGCGCAATACTGTTATACCCATGTGCAATACTGTGATACCCATGTGCAATACTGTTATACCCATGTGCAATACTGTCCCATGTGCAATACTGTCATACCCATGTGCAATACTGTCCCATGTAAAATACTGTTATACCCATGTGCAATTCTGTGATACCCATGTGCAATACTGTTAAACCCATGTGCAATACTGTCCCATGTGCAATACTGTCATACCCATGTGCAATACTGTCCCATGTAAAATACTGTTATACCCATGTGCAATTCTGTCATACCCATGTGCAATACTGTCATACCCATGTGCAATTCTGTCCCATGTGCAATACTGTCATACCCATGTGCAATACTGTCATACCCATGTGCAATACTGTCATACCCATGTGCAATTCTGTCCCATGTGCAATACTGTCATACCCATGTGCAATACTGTCCCATGTGCAATACTGTCATACCCATGTGCAATACTGTCATACCCATGTGCAATACTGTCATACCCATGTGCAATACTGTCATACCCATGCGCAATACTGTTATACCCATGTGCAATACTGTGATACCCATGTGCAATACTGTTATACCCATGTGCAATACTGTCCCATGTGCAATACTGTCATACCCATGTGCAATACTGTCCCATGTAAAATACTGTTATACCCATGTGCAATTCTGTCCCATGTGCAATACTGTCATACCCATGTGCAATTCTGTCCCATGTGCAATACTGTCATACCCATGTGCAATACTGTCCCATGTGCAATACTGTCATACCCATGTGCAATTCTGTCCCATGTGCAATACTGTCATACCCATGTGCAATTCTGTCCCATGTGCAATACTGTCATACCCATGTGCAATACTGTCCCATGTGCAATACTGTCTTAATTAATTAATATTCTGACATAATGTCAATCATATTGGTGCATTATTATCTGTCCATTTAACTGCTGTAAATAAATGTTACTTTTGTTACTAATATTATTTTAGGCCCGAGCGCCACAAGTTGGCAAGAGGACTATTAATCTCATAAGGCCGTGTGAAGCACGGCTGCGAAAGTGCACGTAGTGCGCACGAAATCGAGCGCGAAGCGCTCGCCCACTTCCAAACACTCACTAACGCACTCCTTCACTCAGACACGCCCCCTGCAGACTAGTTAGTTGTAGGAAAATGGAACATTACCGTTGTAAACGGGCGAAGCCCGTGCAAAAGTGGCACTAAACGAGCACTTGACATTGAGATGACGAGCGCTTCGCGGTCGTCATCTCAATGTAAAACACTCGTTTGCTTTAAGTGTCTCACCAACACGTTCCATCTCTTGCATGTTCCGTTCATATAAACATGTGATGCAAAAATGTAACATTATTACTGTTTAGAGGGCCAAAAACACAAAGTGGGCGGAGCCCACTCAAAATTATGGAAAGTACCCGTCAGTGACCAGGGACCCACACCATGAGGGAGGAAAGCGCTCGCTCTTTCCGAAAATGTATAGTTTATGACATTTGAAAAATGGGAAACATTGTTTTCGCATCGGAATATTATTCGGCCCGAGCCCCAGCAGGGCGGAGGGCCTATTGCTCCCGCAACGCTGCCAAAGGCAGCGTTGCAACTGTCAGACTGTGCCCCGTGGCCCCTGGCAAGTCCAGTGAACTAGCCCATGCCGAAGGCATGGATCATGCATACTTACTCCTGCTATGACAGAAATATTCTTCATCGCTTTGAGCTCTAATTTGACCCCCTGAACATGCTCAAAAACTCACCAAACTTTGCCCAAAATTCAGAATCGGCGAAAAATTTGATTTTTTCTGGGCCATTTTTTTTTCCGTTAAAAAATGGCGCGACAGCGCCACCGACAAAAGTCAAAATACATTGCGCCTATGGGAGACGCCCCGAGGTCAACTTTGGCGTAAAGCTACGAAATTCGGGACACGCATTCCTCTCGTGAGGACAAAAAAAAATAATCATTGTGGCCACGCCCCCAGACTTACCCTATGGCCGCCATCTTCCTTTGAAAATGAAAACAGGCTGTGTTAGCCATTTTGTTCACGTCAAACTTTGACGAACTCCTCCTAGGGCGTTTTGCCCACCGACTTCAAAATCGGCGTACGTCCTCTGGACAAGTGGGACATCTAAAGTTATTACAATTTTTGGTATTCCTTTTACGGTCTGTGTGCGGCGCAGCCGCAAAGTTGGACAACTTATTTTGGATAATAACCTGTTTCCATCCACCTCTTTGGCCCTGTGCACACTGTAGTAGCGCGAGCGCTTTCCGAAAATGTATAGTTTATGACATTTGAAAAATGGGAAACATTGTTTTCGCATCGGAATATTATTCTTTCTTCTTCTTCTTCTTCTCGGGACAAACCCCCCTATTTTTCACCCAGTGACATTGACGAAAAGTCACAAAAATGTTCACACCTCTAAAAATCGTGCCTCTACATTCTGGCCATTTCCCTTTTCTAAAATAAAAAATGTACCAAAAATGCATTGAGAGATGGGAAACGACCCCAAAAATGTCTGATGGTAGAATCATGAAATTTGGCGCAGAGGTAGATGGCGACAAGAGAAGTAAAAAATATTATTACGGCAACGCCGTCCGCCCAACCAAATGTCGGCCATATTGCTTCAAAAATGGCTAATTATGACTTGGGAGTTTTTCCAAACATCGTACTTTTATGAACTCCTCCCCCTCAGGGCGTTGGCTCTAAAAAGCTGAAATTGTGTGAAAATGCTCCTGAGGAGTGGGACATCAAAAGTTATTCAAATGACATTGACCCTGTCACGGTCTCTGAGCGGCGAAGCCACAAACTGTAGCTCGAATTTCAGAAATCTCCCAAATTTAACATTTCTGCCGTTTGCGCAGATAAAGTCCGAATTGCGTCAAATTAGAATCAGTTGTTAAACTCTTTGCCCTAAACCTACTTGAAGTGAAATAAATTAATTTGGAGCCACAGCGCCCCCTACAGATTTTATATGGAGGTTAAATGTTTAGTTTTGCGAAATTATATGAAATTTGACACAAAACTCAATTTTAGCCCCATCAAAAAAGTCAATGAGACTCATGTCATAATTGTTATGTCGTTGCCGTAGCGATGACCAAAACCTCCCATGTTATTCCAATGGGGAAATCACCAGAACATGTTTACACTTTAGACTTTCACAAACTCCTCCCCCTCAGGGCGTTGGCCCTATTAACCTGAAATCTGGTGAGACTCATCTTCAGGACCATCAAAAGTTATCCACATTTTTATTCTAAGAGTCACGGTGTCTGTGCGGCAGAGCCGCACATTTTGCCAAGAATTCAAAATAAAATGTCTTTTTGATGTAAAACAAAGTGAGAAGATGTGACAGCGTCACAGATTCAGCAGTAGATGTAATAAAAGGACAATTGGGGCGCGTTAGCCACGCCCCCTCCTCTTGCGGCGTGGCGAGGGCCGATCATTGCCGCTTGCGGCTATATTTTATTATTATATTGAGGGTTCACGGTGGCAAAGGCGGTTAGTGCTCTTGCTCATGGGTTCGATTCCCGAACCAGACCCACATCACATGATCTCTCTGGGTGGAGTCTGCCTGTTTTACCCCGTGTTACCGTGGGTTCTCCCCGTGTGGGTTCTCCCCGTGTTACTGTGGGTTCTCCCCGTGTGGGTTCTCCCCGTGTGGGTTCTCCCCGTGTTACCGTGGGTTCTCCCCGTGTGGGTTCTCCCCATGTGGGTTCTCCCCGTGTTACTGTGGGTTCTCTCTGGGTTCTCCGGCTCCTCCCAGTCACCCGCGACCCCGAAAGGGAACAAGCGGTAGAAAATGGATGGATGGAGCTTTTCCAGTAAGAGTGTTTATTTTGTTTTAAGTTTTTTATAAGTTATAAGTTCTTTTACTTCTACTTTGTGTTGCATCACCGGAATTTCCCCATGCGTGACAAATAAAGGCTCATCTTCTCTTATATAAACTCTTATACTATTGGGCCAATGGCTCCAAGTACAAAGTGATCAAAAGGAGGGACCAAGCACAACCCTGCCGTGAGTCTGCATCATAAAGCACGTTTTCAAAGATCCAACACATCCGAGTCAAAGTCACTGAGACAATAGCTGCGCACAACAATGAGACAATAGCTGCGCACAACAATGAGACAACAGCTGCACACAACAATGAGACAATAGCTGCGCACAACAATGAGACAATAGCTGCGCACAACACTGAGACAATAGCTGCGCACAACAATGAGACAACAGCTGCACACAACAATGAGACAATAGCTGCACACAACAATGAGACAATAGCTGCGCACAACAATGAGACAATAGCTGCGCACAACAATGAGACAATAGCTGCGCACAACACTGAGACAATAGCTGCGCACAACAATGAGACAACAGCTGCACACAACAATGAGACAATAGCTGCGCACAACAATGAGACAATAGCTGTGCACAACAATGAGACAATAGCTGCGCACAACAATGACACAACAGCTGCGCACAACAATGAGACAATAGCTGCGCACAACAATGAGACAATAGCTGCGCACAACACTGAGACAATAGCTGCGCACAACAATGAGACAATAGCTGCGCACAACACTGAGACAATAGCTGCGCACAACAATGAGACAATAGCTGCGCACAACAATGAGACAATAGCTGCGCACAACAATGAGACAATAGCTGCGCACAACACTGAGACAATAGCTGCGCACAACAATGAGACAACAGCTGTGCACAACACTGAGACAATAGCTGCGCACAACACTGAGACAATAGCTGCGCACAACAATGAGACAACAGCTGCGCACAACAATGAGACAACAGCTGCACACAACAATGAGACAATAGCTGCGCACAACACTGAGACAATAGCTGCGCACAACAATGAGACAACAGCTGCGCACAACAATGAGACAACAGCTGCACACAACACTGAGACAATAGCTGCGCACAACACTGAGACAACAGCTGCGCACAACAATGAGACAACAGCTGCACACAACAATGAGACAACAGCTGCGCACAACAATGAGACAACAATGAGACAATAGCTGCGCACAACAATGAGACAATATCTGCGCACAACAATGAGACGACAATGAGACAATAGCTGCGCACAACAATGAGACAATAGCTGTGCACAACAACGCACAACAATGAGACAATAGCTGCGCACAACAATGAGACAACAATGAGACAACAATGAGATAATAGAGGCGCACAACAATGAGACAACAGCTGTGCACAACAATGAGACAATAGCTGCGCACAACAATGAGACAATAGCTGCGCACAACAATGAGACAACAGCTGTGCACAACAATGAGACAATAGCTGCGCACAACAATGAGACAATAGCTGCGCACAACAATGAGACAATAGCTGCGCACAACAATGAGACAATAGCTGCGCACAACAATGAGACAATAGCTGCGCACAACAATGAGACAATAGCTGCGCACAACAATGAGACAATAGCTGCGCACAACAATGAGACAATAGCTGCGCACAACAATGAGACAATAGCTGCGCACAACAATGAGACAATAGCTGCGCACAACACTGAGACAATAGCTGCGCACAACACTGAGACAATAGCTGCGCACAACAATGAGACAATAGCTGCGCACAACACTGAGACAATAGCTGCGCACAACAATGAGACAATAGCTGCGCACAACAATGAGACAATAGCTGCGCACAACAATGAGACAATAGCTGCGCACAACAATGAGACAATAGCTGCGCACAACACTGAGACAATAGCTGCGCACAACACTGAGACAATAGCTGCGCACAACAATGAGACAATAGCTGCGCACAACAATGAGACAATAGCTGCGCACAACACTGAGACAATAGCTGCGCACAACAATGAGACAATAGCTGCGCACAACAATGAGACAATAGCTGCGCACAACAATGAGACAATAGCTGCGCACAACAATGAGACAATAGCTGCGCACAACAATGAGACAATAGCTGCGCACAACAATGAGACAATAGCTGCGCACAACAATGAGACAATAGCTGCGCACAACAATGAGACAATAGCTGCGCACAACAATGAGACAATAGCTGCGCACAACAATGAGACAATAGCTGCGCACAACAATGAGACAATAGCTGCGCACAACACTGAGACAATAGCTGCGCACAACAATGAGACAATAGCTGCGCACAACACTGAGACAATAGCTGCGCACAACAATGAGACAATAGCTGCGCACAACAATGAGACAATAGCTGCGCACAACAATGAGACAATAGCTGCGCACAACACTGAGACAATAGCTGCGCACAACAATGAGACAACAGCTGTGCACAACACTGAGACAATAGCTGCGCACAACACTGAGACAATAGCTGCGCACAACAATGAGACAACAGCTGCGCACAACAATGAGACAACAGCTGCACACAACAATGAGACAATAGCTGCGCACAACAATGAGACAACAGCTGCGCACAACAATGAGACAACAATGAGACAATAGCTGCGCACAACAATGAGACAATATCTGCGCACAACAATGAGACGACAATGAGACAATAGCTGCGCACAACAATGAGACAATAGCTGTGCACAACAACGCACAACAATGAGACAATAGCTGCGCACAACAATGAGACAACAATGAGACAACAATGAGATAATAGAGGCGCACAACAATGAGACAACAGCTGTGCACAACAATGAGACAATAGCTGCGCACAACAATGAGACAATAGCTGCGCACAACAATGAGACAACAGCTGTGCACAACAATGAGACAATAGCTGCGCACAACAATGAGACAATAGCTGCGCACAACAATGAGACAATAGCTGCGCACAACAATGAGACAATAGCTGCGCACAACAATGAGACAATAGCTGCGCACAACAATGAGACAATAGCTGCGCACAACAATGAGACAATAGCTGCGCACAACAATGAGACAATAGCTGCGCACAACAATGAGACAATAGCTGCGCACAACACTGAGACAATAGCTGCGCACAACACTGAGACAATAGCTGCGCACAACAATGAGACAATAGCTGCGCACAACACTGAGACAATAGCTGCGCACAACAATGAGACAATAGCTGCGCACAACAATGAGACAATAGCTGCGCACAACAATGAGACAATAGCTGCGCACAACAATGAGACAATAGCTGCGCACAACACTGAGACAATAGCTGCGCACAACACTGAGACAATAGCTGCGCACAACAATGAGACAATAGCTGCGCACAACAATGAGACAATAGCTGCGCACAACACTGAGACAATAGCTGCGCACAACAATGAGACAATAGCTGCGCACAACAATGAGACAATAGCTGCGCACAACAATGAGACAATAGCTGCGCACAACAATGAGACAATAGCTGCGCACAACAATGAGACAATAGCTGCGCACAACACTGAGACAATAGCTGCGCACAACACTGAGACAATAGCTGTGCACAACAATGAGACAATAGCTGCGCACAACAATGAGACAATAGCTGCGCACAACAATGAGACAATAGCTGCGCACAACACTGAGACAATAGCTGCGCACAACAATGAGACAATAGCTGCGCACAACAATGAGACAATAGCTGCGCACAACAATGAGACAATAGCTGCGCACAACAATGAGACAATAGCTGCGCACAACAATGAGACAATAGCTGCGCACAACACTGAGACAATAGCTGTGCACAACAATGAGACAATAGCTGCGCACAAAGAGGATAAAGCCAAATGAAATGAGTGAAAATGAGGCTCATGATAAAGGCCGTGATAGAGACTGGTAATGGACCAAAACATGGCAACTGCACATGAAGAATGAGCCGCTGAAAGTCAAGGCCCGTCGTTGTCATGGCGTCTGAATTTAAGATTCTTAAGATTCTTTACATGAAATTACACATCGAATAAATATTTAACTTTTCCAATAATTGAGACTTTACCCATGTTTAAAATAGAAGAGATCGAGAGAATCAAAGATCATTATTATCACTGAATATTAATCTAACTAATAATAAATCATATCCATCAGAGCGATCTCACTGTGATGTCACATCCTGTGATGTCACATCCTGTGATGTCACATCTGTATCTGGAGGATGGTGGAGCACCCCAAGTATATAATATTATATATATATATATATATATATATATATATATATATATATATATATATATATATATAGATATAGATATAGATAGATAGATGGATATATTATATTTATTTAGATGAAAACTGTACTTTTTACAAAGACAAAGTCTGAACGTTCAACTCTAAAAACACTTTCTCTGCTGTTTTACACAATAAAGCCTCAAATGCAGAAGAAGAGAT